>NC_086317.1:103382034-103688820 GCF_036172605.1 Pelobates fuscus | reverse complement strand
AGGAGGAGGATGGCGGCTTTGAGTTTGTGTGCTGCTTGTACACATGTGTTGATCCCATAGGCGTTTGTGATGTGCGATCATGTGCCTACGCAAAGCAGTTGTACCTAGGTAGGTGTTGGACTTCCCACGACTCAGTTTCTTTTGGCACAGGTTGCAAATGGCATCGCTGTTGTCAGAGGCAGACACAAAAAAAAAATTCCACACTGCTGAGCTCTGCAATGACGGCATTCTGGGGGTGGACACAGCATGCGTTGATTGGCGTGCTGTCGGGCTGACCCCGGGGGCCGATGCATGCTGTCTGACTGTGCCGCTAGCTCCTTGCGACGACCTCCCCCTGCTTCCAACTCGTCTCCTCCTCCTCTCTGTCTCCCCATCTGAACTTTCGCCCTGTTCTTCTTCTCTTCTAGCGGGCACCCACGTGACATCCATGGACGCATCGTCATCATCAACCACTTCACTTGTATCTGACAACTCAGCAATAGTGATGTACCGAACTGTCCGCCGGCGAACAGTTCCCGGCGAAATTAGCGTGTTCGCGTTCGTCGCGGCGGGCGGACACATGCGCAGTTCGATCCGCCCCCTATTCGTCATCATTGGGCAAACTTTGACCCTGTGCCTCTCGGTCAGCAGACACATTACAGCCAATCAGCAGCACTCCCTCCCTTCCACACCCTCCAACCTCCCTCCCAGCATCCATTTTCGATTCATTCGGAAGATGCATGCTTAGTGAGAGGAGGGAAAGTTTAGCTGCTGCTGATTACATGGGGAAATTGATAGCTAGGCTAGGGTATTCAGTGTCCACTACAATCCTGAAGGACTCATCTGATCTCTGCTGTAAGGACAGCACCCCAAAAAGCCCTTTTTAGGGCTATAACATCAGGCTGCTTTTTTTTTTTTTTTCCTGTGTAATGTAATTGCAGGTGCCTGCCTGCCAGCTTCTGTGTGAGGTTCACATTGGATACTGTGCCTATTTGCCCAGTGCCACCACTCATATCTGTTTTAACAATAGGTTAAGCTTTACATTTAAAATAAATATTTTTTTTCACTGTAATAGAAGAGCAGTTGCCTGCCTGCCAGCTTCTGTGTGAGGTTCACATTGGATACTGTGCCTATTTGCCCAGTGCCACCACTAATATCTGTTTTAACAATAGGTTAAGCTTTACATTTAAAATAAATATTTTTTTTTCACTGTAATAGAAGAGCAGTTGCCTGCCTGCCAGCTTCTGTGTGAGGTTCACATTGGATACTGTGCCTATTTGCCCAGTGCCACCACTCATATCTGTTTTAACAATAGGTTAAGCTTTACATTTAAAATATTTTTTTTTTTCACTGTAATAGAAGAGCAGTTGCCTGCCTGCCAGCTTCTGTGTGAGGTTCACATTGGATACTGTGCCTATTTGCCCAGTGCCACCACTCATATCTGTTTTAACAATTGGTTAAGCTTTCGATTTAAAAGAAATAATTTTTTTTCACTGTAATAGAAGAGCAGTTGCCTGCCTGCCATCTTCTGTGTGAGGTTCACATTGGATACTGTGCCTATTTGCCCAGTGCCACCACTCATATCTGTTTTAACAATAGGTTAAGCTTTACATTTAAAATAAATATTTTTTTTTTCACTGTAATAGAAGAGCAGTTGTCTGCCTGCCAGCTTCTGTGTGAGGTTCACATTGGATACTGTGCCTATTTGCCCAGTGCCACCACTCATATCTGTTTTAACAATAGGTTAAGCTTTACATTTAAAATAAATATTTTTTTTTCACTGTAATAGAAGAGCAGTTAGTTGTCTGCAAGCGTCTGTGTTTCAGGCCTACTTCAGCGTGTGCTCTGCAGACGTGTGCCAGCGTGCTTTGACAGTTGCCAATCATATCTGGTGTCTCTTTAGCGTGCTTTTACAACCAAAATTTTGTTTCCACTGTAATAGAAGAGCAGTTGCCTGCCTGCCAGCTTCTGTGTGAGGTTCACATTGGATACTGTGCCTATTTGCCCAGTGCCACCACTCATATCTGTTTTAACAATTGGTTAAGCTTTCGATTTAAAAGAAATCAATTTTTTTTCACTGTAATAGAAGAGCAGTTAGTTGTCTGCAAGCGTCTGTGTTTCAGGCCTACTTCAGCGTGTGCTCTGCAGACCTGTGCCAGCGTGCTTTGACAGTTGCCAATCATATCTGGTGTCTCTTTAGCGTGCTTTTACAACCAAAATTTTGTTTCCACTGTAATAGAAGAGCAGTTGCCTGCCTGCCAGTTTCTGTGTGAGGTTCACATTGGATACTGTGCCTATTTGCCCAGTGCCACCACTCATATCTGTTTTAACAATTGGTTAAGCTTTCGATTTAAAATAAATAATTTTTTTTCACTGTAATAGAAGAGCAGTTAGTTGTCTGCAAGCGTCTGTGTTTCAGGCCTACTTCAGCGTGTGCTCTGCAGACCTGTGCCAGCGTGCTTTGACAGTTGCCAATCATATCTGGTGTCTCTTTAGCGTGCTTTTACAACCAAAATTTTGTTTCCACTGTAATAGAAGAGCAGTTGCCTGCCTGCCAGCTTCTGTGTGAGGTTCACATTGGATACTGTGCCTATTAGCCCAGTGCCACCACTCATATCTGTTTTAACAATTGGTTAAGCTTTCGATTTAAAATAAATAATTTTGTTTCACTGTAATAGAAGAGCAGTTAGTTGTCTGCAAGCGTCTGTGTTTCAGGCCTACTTCAGCGTGTGCTCTGCAGACCTGTGCCAGCGTGCTTTGACAGTTGCCAATCATATCTGGTGTCTCTATAGCGTGCTTTTACAACCAAAATTTTGTTTCCACTGTAATAGAAGAGCAGTTGCCTGTCTGCCAGCTTCTGTGTGAGGTTCACATTGGATACTGTGCCTATTTGCCCAGTGCCACCACTCATATCTGTTTTAACAATTGGTTAAGCTTTCGATTTAAAAGAAATAATTTTTTTTCACTGTAATAGAAGAGCAGTTAGTTGTCTGCAAGCGTCTGTGTTTCAGGCCTACTTCAGCGTGTGCTCTGCAGACCTGTGCCAGCGTGCTTTGACAGTTGCCAATCATATCTGGTGTCTCTTTAGCGTGCTTTTACAACCAAAATTTTGTTTCCACTGTAATAGAAGAGCAGTTGCCTGCCTGCCAGCTTCTGTGTGAGGTTCACATTGGATACTGTGCCTATTTGCCCAGTGCCACCACTCATATCTGTTTTTTTATTTTTTATAATTCTTTATTTTTGTGTGCAGAGGAAGTACAGTACGGTCCGCAGTGCCACGACAGCAGAGCCAACCAAGATATACATGCAGTAGTACAGTGTCATGTCACATAAAAGCAATGCACAATTTAAATTTTTAAACATAGTAAAGTTTAACATTGTAGTAACGTAGCGACCCTGCACAATGCTAGTGAGCAGATCATTTACAAGATAAAACTTGAAGCAGGGGCGATGATTGGTGATTCAAGCTAATGTTTCAAGACGTTGCATTATAGGTTTGCTTAAGACCTAGGTTTCATTAGGCAAGTGAATCAATTGCAGTTATACAGTCTTATGCTTATATGGAGCATTAGCTTATCTTAAGGTGAGTAGTGCCCTAACAAGTATGAATAACTAATCTTAGGAATGCACTGGCTTGGGTATATCAAAGATTTCAGATTATGCTAGGCACATCACTTAAACAGTAGTTAACAAAGAGGAAATCATATTTAACGCTTGCAAGGCATAGAACATGGCTTTAGCTGTATGTCAGTCCGAGGGTGAATTTTAAATGCCCTGGAGAGTAGAGGGGAGCAATGTATCAGCTACTTGCACGAGATTACCGGGAAGACCTCATCACTGCAAGGGCACGTCCTGTCTCTGGTGTGATCCACCCTGTTCAGCCGATGCCGGCCCTGGAGGCTTGATGAGTGGGCCAAGGACAGTAGTAGCGTAGGTGTTGCGGCAAAGGTCCTTGTCCCGTATGACCCTGAGGGGTTCTTCGCCCGTGCCTTTTGCTAGGAGGAGGCTGTGCTACTTTCCGGGCAACCTCACGGCAGTCATCGTGAGTTCTCGGTTGTGGAGTTGCGCTTCGGTGGTCAGAGGTTTCCGGTGCAGCTGAGTGGTAAGTGGGCTCTCCCTGGTACGCGTGGGGTCGTTCGTCGGCGCCTGAGAGACCTGTTGCCTCTTCCCGCCTGTTTGTTCCCCGATTCTGGCTGGTGGTCATTCTGGGGGCTCGAGGCAGATATCTGCCTAGGTGGCGCCGGGTAGCTGGGCGAATCCATTTCGCTGCCGCTCTCAGTGCTTGGCGGAGGGTTCGGCCCACGTTACTGAGCTTTGTCCTTAGGCTGTTACTTAGCCGGGCAAAGAATTCCAGGGTGTTCCTGGGTGGCTTGGAGAGGGGGCTTTTTGGCGCCAGTGCCGCCATCTTGCCTGGGCCCCTACAGTCCCGGTGAGGTGCAGGTTTGGCCGCTTGATTAGGCTGCTTTGTGGGGGTAATCGTCCCCAGCGAGGACCGGGATGACCCCCGCCGGTCCAGAGGGGGGGGTAGCAGGGCAGTACTCAGCGCTCGTTTTTCTGCAGGTCTCGTGCTGGGGGGTCGGCCGCCTCCCCCAGGCCTCGGGTCCCGCTTCAGTGTAGGCCGCATGATCGGTGCAAGTGCCTGTAGCGTGCGGTGGAGCTGGTTGGGCATCCTACTGTTCCTTGTGTGGTCCTGAACAGTTTTTGGGGTAGTGTGTGCCAATATGTTGGTTGGTTCAGTCGTGATTTTCAGTTTTGTGCTTATTGCTGCAGGAGCTCTTCAAGAGCACGTCCGACCATCTTGGCTGTCAGGCCCCGCCCCCCACTCATATCTGTTTTAACAATTGGTTAAGCTTTCGATTTAAAAGAAATATTTTTTTTTCACTGTAATAGAAGAGCAGTTGCCTGCCTGCCAGCTTCTGTGTGAGGTTCACATTGGATACTGTGCCTATTTGCCCAGTGCCACCACTCATATCTGTTTTAACAATTGGTTAAGCTTTCGATTTAAAAGAAATAATTTTTTTTCACTGTAATAGAAGAGCAGTTAGTTGTCTGCAAGCGTCTGTGTTTCAGGCCTACTTCAGCGTGTGCTCTGCAGACCTGTGCCAGCGTGCTTTGACAGTTGCCAATCATATCTGGTGTCTCTATAGCGTGCTTTTACAACCAAAATTTTGTTTCCACTGTAATAGAAGAGCAGTTGCCTGTCTGCCAGCTTCTGTGTGAGGTTCACATTGGATACTGTGCCCACTAGCCCAGTGCCACCACTCATATCTGTTTTAACAATTGGTTAAGCTTTCGATTTAAAAGAAATAATTTTTTTTCACTGTAATAGAAGAGCAGTTAGTTGTCTGCAAGCGTCTGTGTTTCAGGCCTACTTCAGCGTGTGCTCTGCAGACCTGTGCCAGCGTGCTTTGACAGTTGTCAATCATATCTGGTGTCTCTTTAGCGTGCTTTTACAACCAAAATTTGTTTTTCACTGTTATAGATTGAATAGCAGTTACTTGTCTTCAAGCGGGTGTCTCAGGCCTACAGTGTGTGCTCTGCAGAACTGTTCCAGTGCACATTGCCAATCATATCTGGTCTCACAGTAGCTTGCACGCATAGTACCACAAATCCCCAAAAAAATGACAGGCAGAGGCAGGCCACCCCGCAGGGGCCGTCGTGGTCATGGTGCTGTGATTCCCTTTTGCCCTAGAATAATGCCCAGTTTTCAGAAGCCACGTACCCTGAACTTGAAAAGTTCTGAGGACTTAGTTGACTGGCTAACACAGGACACCCAATCTTGTACAGCCTCCGCTCGGAACCTTGACGCACCATCCTCCTCCAGCTTAGCTTCAGGCACCTCTCAAGATAGCACTCACCCGCCTGCCGCCACCACCAAAACTAGCACCACAGCCGCTTTACTTGGTATGTCAGAGGAGTTATTCACACACCCGTTTGAAGAAATGAGTGATGCGCAACCATTATTGCTAGAGGATGTAGATAACAGGGATATGTCTCAGGCAGGCAGCATTAAACACATGGAGGTACGGTGTGATGATGATGATGTTGTACCCGCTGCTGCTTCCTTTTCTGAGTTGTCAGATACAAGCGAAGCGGTTGATGATGACGATGCGTCCATGGATGTCACGTGGGTGCCCGCTAGAAGAGAAGAAGAACAGGGCGAAAGTTCAGATGGGGAGACAGAGAGGAGGAGGAGGAGACCAGTTGGAAGCAGGGGGGGGTCGTCGCAAGGAGCTAGTGGCACAGTCAGACAGCATGCATCGGCACCCGGGGTCAGCCCGACAGCACGCCAATCAACGCATGCTGTGTCCACCACCAGAATGCCGTCATTGCAGAGCTCAGCAGTGTGGCATTTTTTTTGTGTGTCTGCCTCTGACAACAGCGATACCATTTGCAACCTGTGCCAAAGGAAACTGAGTCGTGGGAGGTCCAACACCCACCTAGGTACAACTGCTTTGCGTAGGCACATGATCTCACATCAAAAACGCCTATGGGATCAACACATGAGTACAAGCAGCACGCCTACTCTAAGCCGCCATCCTCCTCCTGGTCCAGCATCTTCAGCCACGTCAACCACTGCTGTCCTTCTTGCCCCCTCTCAACCATCCGCCACTCCGTCTCCCGCCTTGAGCAGTTCCCGCTCATCTGCCCACAGTCATGTGTCTGTCAAGGACATGTTTGAGCGTAAGAAGCCAATGTCACCAAGTCACCCCCTTGCCCAGCGTCTGACAGCTGGCTTGTCCGAACTATTAGCCCGCCAGCTTTTACCATACAATCTGGTTGAATCTGAGGCGTTCAAAAAATTTGTAGTTATTGGGACACCGCAGTGGAAGGTACCCGGCCGGAATTGCTTTTCACAAAAGGCAATCCCCAACTTGTACTCGATTGTGCAAAAGGAAGTCATGGCATGTCTGGCACACAGTGTTGGGGCAAGGGTCCATCTGACCACTGATACCTGGTCTGCAAAGCATGGTCAGGGCAGGTATATCACCTACACTGCGCATTGGGTAAACCTGCTGACGGCTGACAAGCAAGGAATGCGTGGCATTGCAGAGGAGTTGGTGACACCGCCACGAATTGCAGGCAGTCCTGCTGCCACCTCCTCTACTCCTCCTACTCCATCCTCTTCCATAACCTCCTCAGCTGAGTCCTCTTGTGCCGCTGCGTCTTGCTCCACATCAACGGCACCCCCCCAGCTCCCCAGGTACTATTCCACATCCCGGATACGGCAGTGTCACGCCGTCTTGGGTTTGACTTGCTTGAAAGCAGAGAGTCACACCGGACAAGCACTCCTGTCCGCCCTGAATGCACAGGTGGAAAAGTGGCTGACTCCGCAGCAACTGGATATCGGCAAAGTGGTGTGTGACAACGGAAAAAAATTGATAGCGGCATTGAAGTTGGGCAAGTTGACACATGTGCCGTGCATGGCACATGTGTGTAATCTGATCGTACAACGCTTTGTGCATAAGTACACAGGCTTACAGGACGTCCTGAAGCAGGCCAGGAAGGTGTGTGGCCATTTCAGGCGTTCCTATTCGGCCAACATGCCAGTGAGGCGCTTGATTTGCGACAGCCCTACACGTTGGAATTCAACACTCCTAATGTTCGACCACCTGCTCCAACAAGAAAAAGCTGTTAATGAATATTTGTATGACCGGGGTGCTAGGACAGCCTCTGGGGAGCTGGGATTTTTTTTGCCACGTTACTGGACGCTCATGCGTCCTTTTGAGGAGGTGACAAACCTAGTCAGTCGCAACGAAGGCACCATCAGCGACATCATACCATTTGTTTTCTTCATGGAGCGTGCCCTGCGAAGAGTGCTGGATCAGGCTGTAGATGAGCGTGAAGAGGAAGAGGAAGAGTTGTGGTCACCATCACCACCAGAAACAGCCTTATCAGCATCGCTTGCTGGACCTGTGGCAACGCTGGAAGAGGATTGTGAGGAAGAGGAGTCAGAGGAGGATTGTAGCTTTGAGGAGGAGGAGGAGGAGCAAGACCAAACACAACAGGCATCCCAGGGTGCTCGTTGTCACCTATCTGGTACCCGTGGTGTTGTACGTGGCTGGGGGGAAGAACATACCTTCAATGACATCAGTGAGGAGGAGGAACGGGAAATGAGTAGCTCGGCATCCAACCTTGTGCAAATGGGGTCTTTCATGCTGTCCTGCCTGTTGAGGGACCCTCGTATAAAAAGGCTGAAGGAGAACGACCTGTACTGGGTGCTACTAGACCCCCGGTATAAGCAGAAAGTGGCGGAAATGTTACCCAATTACAACAAGTCGGAAAGGATGCAGCATTTGCAAAATAAATTAAAAAGTATGCTTTACACAGCGTATAAGGGTGATGTCACAGCACAACGGGAATCTAACAGGGGGAGAGGTGGAAGTCATCCTCCTCCTCCTCCTCCCACGACCACGCCGGCAAGGACAGGACGCTTTAAAGACGTGTTGTTGATGGAGGACATGCAGACCTTTTTAAGTCCTATGCATCGCCACAGCCCTTCGGGATCCACCCTCAGAGAGCGACTCGACCGACAGGTAGCAGACTACCTCGCCTTAACTGCAGATATCGACACTCTGAGGAGCGATGAACCCCTTGACTACTGGGTGTGCAGGCTTGACCTGTGGCCTGAGCTATCCCAATTTGCGATAGAACTTCTGGCCTGCCCCGCTTCAAGTGTCCTGTTAGAAAGGACCTTCAGTGCAGCAGGAGGTATTGTCACTGAGAAGAGAAGTCGCCTAGGTCAAAAAAGTCTAGATTACCTCACCTTTATTAAGATGAATGAGGGATGGATCCCGAAGGGACTGACACTGGGCGATACATTCGCTTAAAAAAGGCCTGATGAGATGAGCTGCCTTGGGCTAAAAATGGTCCACACGCTGCTGTATTTTAGCTCTGAATGACGTTTGACTTGCGTGACTTATCCGCAACCAACTAGGGTTCAAGCCGCCATGTTTTAGGGCACTTTCTGCCTGTGAAACAAACATCAATTTTTCTGGCCGCTGCTACAGCAGCGGCTGCAACAATACCAAATTTTTCAGGCATGTGTACATGCCTAATTGTTAGGCCCACTGGTGCAAGTGGACTGATTACAATTACAGGGCCTCTAAAGAGTCCTGTATTGTTATTTGTCGTCACTTCCTTCCCGCGTCGGGAGTGGGTCATTTGCGCCCCTGCTGCCTTCCTTGCATGTGGTAGCTGTTTGTCAGGGATTTGTCAATCCATATCTGCCAAGTGACCCTATGTAGGGGTAACAGTCCCTATTCTGCTCTGTGTCAGTGTGTATCATGGTCTCTGTGGACAGGGAACAGTCTCTATTCTGTTCTGTGTCAGTGTGTATCAGGGGTTTTGAGGACAGGTGTCAATCCATATCTGCCAAGTGACACTATGTATATCTGCTGTCAGTACACAGGAAAAGTTTAAATATTTCTTGTTCTACGTTCTCTGCAACTCCACGCACCGACTCATCCAATACGTGAAGATCTGGGGTTTCTCTGACTCTCCTCAGTAGTGTATCAAACAGAGTCTGCACTGTGGTAACACAGACATCTTCAGGACTTAACTCAACTATTTGCAGATAGGCAGTCTGCAGCTTCTCTTTTTCACCTGTTCTCTTCTTTCTCTTATGCGTATTCTTGTCTATATGCAGGTGGTCTCTTGCCTTTCTTTTAACCAATTCGTTCCTTCCATATGGTTTCAAAAGATCTCTGGCATCATTACTTTCAACGCAAATAACGTCATCATAGTTAGTCTCCTCATTATTCACCGGGAAGAGAGTGTTTGCACTGACTACCCACAGCATGCTCTTGCCATTGCCTACTCCACCTTCAACGACAGGGTGCAAGTCCCAAGGAGAAGGATCATTTACTTTATTATCTGTCTTTATTTCACAAGTAGTGCCTGGAACATCCTCGTGGGTCACAAGATGTAAATCTGGACTAATGTCAACCCCAGGGTCTGGAAAATCTAAAGAGTCCTGTATTGTTATTTGTCGTCACTACCTTCCCGCGTCGGGAAGATTTCTTGCACAGGGAGCCCAAAGGCCTAAGGCTGGCCCTGCGCATGGGTCAGTGGCTCTGCACCAGACTTCCCTCCAATTGATCAAAGTTAAAGGATTTCAAGTGGACTGATTACAATTACAGGGCCTCTAAAGAGTCCTGTATTGTTATTTGTCGTCACTACCTTCCCGCGTCGTGAAGATTTCTTGCACAGGGCGCCCAAAGGCCTAAGGCTGGCCCTGCGCATGGGTCAGTGGCTCTGCACCAGACTTCCCTCCAATTGATCAAAGTTAAAGGATTTCAAGTGGACTGATTACAATTACAGGGCCTCTAAAGAGTCCTGTATTGTTATTTGTCGTCACTACCTTCCCGCGTCGGGAAGATTTCTTGCACAGGGCGCCCAAAGGCCTAAGGCTGGCCCTGCGCATGGGTCAGTGGCTCTGCACCAGACTTCCCTCCAATTGATCAAAGTTAAAGGATTTCAAGTGGACTGATTACAATTACAGGGCCTCTAAAGAGTCCTGTATTGTTATTTGTCGTCACTACCTTCCCGCGTCGGGAAGATTTCTTGCACAGGGCGCCCAAAGGCCTAAGGCTGGCCCTGCGCATGGGTCAGTGGCTCTGCACCAAACTTCCCTCCAGTTGATCAAAGTTAAAGGATTTCAAGTGGACTGATTACAATTACAGGGCCTCTAAAGAGTCCTGTATTGTTATTTGTCGTCACTACCTTCCCGCGTCGGGAGTGGGTCATTTGCGCCCCTGATGCCTTCCTTGCATGTGGTAGCTGTTTGTCAGGGATTTGTCAATCCATATCTGCCAAGTGACCCTATGTAGGGGTAACAGTCCCTATTCTGCTCTGTGTCAGTGTGTATCATGGTCTCTGTGGACAGGGAACAGTCTCTATTCTGCTCTGTGTCAGTGTGTATCAGGGATCATTAGGATAGGTGTCAATCCATATCTGCCAAGTGACCCTATGTAGGGGGAACAGTCTCTATTCTGCTCTGTGTCAGTGTGTATCAGGGATCATTAGGATAGGTGTCAATCCATATCTGCCAAGTGACCCTATGTAGGAGGAACAGTCCCTATTCTGCTCTGTGTCACTGTGTATCAGGGGTCATTAGGATAGGTGTCAATCCATATCTGCCAAGTGACCCTATGTAGGGGGAACAGTCCCTATTCTGCTCTGTGTCAGTGTGTATCAGGGGTTTTGAGGACAGGTGTCAATCCATATCTGCCAAGTGACCCTATGTAGGGGGAACAGTCTCTATTCTGCTCTGTGTCAGTGTGTATCAGGGATCATTAGGATAGGTGTCAATCCATATCTGCCAAGTGACCCTATGTAGGGGGAACAGTCTCTATTCTGCTCTGTGTCAGTGTGTATCATGGTCTCTGTGGACGGTGAACAGTCTCTATTCTGCTCTGTGTCAGTGTGTATCATGGTCTCTGTGGACAGGGAACAGTCTCTATTCTGCTCTGTGTCAGTGTGTATCAGGGATCATTAGGATAGGTGTCAATCCATATCTGCCAAGTGACCCTATGTAGGGGGAACAGTCCCTATTCTGCTCTGTGTCAGTGTGTATCAGGGGTTTTGAGGACAGGCGTCAATCCATATCTGCCAAGTGACCCTATGTAGGGGGAACAGTCTCTATTCTGCTCTGTGTCAGTGTGTATCAGGGGTTTTGAGGACAGGTGTCAATCCATATCTGCCAAGTGACCCTATGTAGGGGGAACAGTCTCTATTCTGCTCTGTGTCAGTGTGTATCAGGGCTGGGCTTTGAGGACAGGTGTCAATGGCAGGTGATTTCTGCCCTTTATGGATTAAAAGCAGACTCTGCATCAACTGTGCAATTTTCCATGGGAGTTTTGCCATGGATCCCCCTCTGGCATGCCACAGTCCAGGTGTTAGTCCCCTTGAAACAACTTTTCCATCACTATTGTGGCCAGAAAGAGTCCCTGTTGTTTTTAAAATTCGCCTGCCCATTGAAGTCAATGGCAGTTCGCGCGGTTCGCCGGTTCGCGAACATTTGCGGAAGTTCGCGCTCGCGAACCGAAAATTCCGGGTTCGCGACAACACTACTCAGCAAAGGAAGCAGCAGCGGGTACAACATCATCATCATCACACCGTACGTCCATGTGTGTAATGCTGCCTGACTGAGACATATCCCTGTTATCTACATCCTCTGGCAATAATGGTTGCGCATCACTCATTTCTTCAAACGGATGTGTAAATTACTCCTCTGACAGATAAAGTGAAGCGGGTGTGGTGCTAGTTTTGGTGGTTGCAGCAGGCGGGTGAGTGATATCTTGAGAGGTGCCCGAAGCTAAGCTGGAGGAGGATGGGTGTCCTGTGTTAGCCAGTCAACTATGTCCTCAGAACTTTTCAAGTTCAGGGTATGTGGCCTCTGAAAACTGGACATTATTCTAGGGCAAAAGGGAATCACAGCACCACAACCACGACGGCCCCTGCGGGGTGGCCTGCCTCTGCCTGTCATTTTTTTGGGGATTAGTGGTACTATGCGTGCAAGCTACTGTGAGACCAGATATGAGTGGCACTGTGCAGTGGCAGAGGTTGTCAGAGTACACGCTGTAGGCCTGACACACCCGTTTGAAGACAACTAACTGCTATTCAATCTATAACAGTGAAAAAAGTATTTTGGTTTTAAATGCACGCTATTGTGACACCAGATATGAGTAGCAATGTGCACTGGCAGAGGTTGGCAGAGTACACGCTGTAGGCCTGACACCCGCTTGAAAACAACTAACTGCTATTCAATCTATAACAGTGAAAAAAGTTTTGGGGCTTTAAATGCATGCTATTGTGACACCAGATATGCGTGGCAATGTGCACTGGCAGAGGTTGGCATAGTACATGCTGTAAGCCTGACACCCGCTTGAAGACAACTAACTGCTATTCAATCTATAACAGTGAAAAAAGTTTTTTGGTTTTAAATGCACGCTATTGTGACACCAGATATGAGTGGCAATGTGCGCTGGCAGAGGTTGGCAGAGTACACGCTGTTGGCCTGACACACCCGCTTGAAGACAACTAACTGCTATTCAATCTATAACAGTGAAAAAAGTTTTTGGGTTTTAAATGCATGCTATTGTGACACCAGATATGAGTGGCAATGTGCACTGGCAGGGGTTGGCAGAGTACACGCTGTTGGCCTGACACCCGCTTGAAGACAACTAACTGCTATTCAATCTATAACAGTGAAAAAAGTTTTTGGGTTTTAAATGCACGCTATTGTGACACCAGATATGAGTGGCAATGTGCACTGGCAGAGGTTGGCAGAGTACACGCTGTTGGCCTGACACACAGACGCTTGCAGACAACTAACTGCTATTCAACCTATTACAGTGAAAACATTTTTTGAGGTTTTCAAATGCACGCTATTGTGACACCAGATATGAATGGCACTGTGCACTGGCAGAGGTTGGCAGAGTACACGCTGTTGGCCTGACACACAGACGCTTGCAGACAACTAACTGCTATTCAATCTATAACAGTGAAAAAAAATTTTTTTTTTAAATGCACGCTATTGTGACACCAGATATGAGTGGCACTGTGCACTGGCAGAGGTTGGCAGAGTACACACTGTAGGCCTGACACACAGACGCTTGCAGACAACTAACTGCTATTCAATCTATAACAGTGAAAAAAGTATTTTGGTTTTAAATGCACGCTATTGTGACACCAGATATGAGTAGCAATGTGCACTGGCAGAGGTTGGCAGAGTACACGCTGTAGGCCTGACACCCGCTTGAAGACAACTAACTGCTATTCAATCTATAACAGTGAAAAAAGTTTTGGGGCTTTAAATGCATGCTATTGTGACACCAGATATGCGTGGCAATGTGCACTGGCAGAGGTTGGCATAGTACATGCTGTAAGCCTGACACCCGCTTGAAGACAACTAACTGCTATTCAATCTATAACAGTAAAAAAAGTTTTTTGGTTTTAAATGCACGCTATTGTGACACCAGATATGAGTGGCAATGTGCGCTGGCAGAGGTTGGCAGAGTACACGCTATTGGCCTGACACACCCGCTTGAAGACAACTAACTGCTATTCAATCTATAACAGTGAAAAAAGTTTTTGGGTTTTAAATGCATGCTATTGTGACACCAGATATGAGTGGCAATGTGCACTGGCAGGGGTTGGCAGAGTACACGCTGTTGGCCTGACACCTGCTTGAAGACAACTAACTGCTATTCAATCTATAACAGTGAAAAAAGTTTTTGGGTTTTAAATGCACGCTATTGTGACACCAGATATGAGTGGCAATGTGCACTGGCAGAGGTTGGCAGAGTACACGCTGTTGGCCTGACACACAGACGCTTGCAGACAACTAACTGCTATTCAACCTATTACAGTGAAAATTTTTTTTGAGGTTTTCAAATGCACGCTATTGTGACACCAGATATGAATGGCACTGTGCACTGGCAGAGGTTGGCAGAGTACACGCTGTTGGCCTGACACACAGACGCTTGCAGACAACTAACTGCTATTCAATCTATAACAGTGAAAAAAATGTTTTTTTTAAATGCACGCTATTGTGACACCAGATATGAGTGGCACTGTGCACTGGCAGAGGTTGGCAGAGTACACACTGTAGGCCTGACACACAGACGCTTGCAGACAACTAACTGCTATTCAATCTATTACAGTGAAAAAATGTTTTTGTTTTTAAATGCAAGCTATTGTGACACCAGATATGAGTTTAGGCACTGGGCAAGTGGGCACAGTATCTACTGTGAGCCTGACACAGAAGCTGGCAGGCAGGCAACTGCAATTAGATTACACAGGAAAAAAAAGCAGACTGATGTTCTAGCCCTGAAAAGGGCTTTTTGGGGTGCTGCCCTTACAGCAGAGCTCAGATGAGTCCTTCAGGACTGTAGTGGACACTGAATACACTAGCCTAGCTATACATTTCCCTATCAAATGAGCAGCAGCTACACTTTCCCTCCTCTAGCTAAGAATGCAGCTTCAGAATGAATCTAAAATGGATGCTGTACAGGAGGTGGGAGGGTCTGGAAGGGAGGGTCTGCTGCTGATTGGCTGGAATGTGTCTGCTGACTGTGAGGCACAGGGTCAAAGTTTACTCAATGATGACGAATAGGGGGCGGATCGAACCGTGCATGTGTTCCACGCTATGTTCGCCGGGAACTATTCGCCAGCGAACAGTTCGGTACATCACTAGTGGGTAGCGAGAAGGAGAACTTTCTAGGTCAAAGCCATAGTGAAAGGTATTTTATTTTTTTGTGAAGCTCATTGTTGAGTTAGAGTTTAGATGGCTGGTTTTGGGGCTTATAGGATAGTGAATAGTTTCAAATGGAAGGATTATCATTGTTCGTAGTGAATACTAAGTTGGCAAGGAGTAGGGTGAAAGGAGAGAAAGAAGATATGAAATCATGGTAGAAAATTGTTTGTAGTACAAGCTAATTTAGTGGGTTAGGAATGTGAAGATAGGAGTTGGACAAATAGGTGAGAAGAAAATAGGACTTGGTGATCAGAGAGAACACATAAGCATGAGGGGACATCATAACTATCTGAAACAAGCATTTCGTTAAGGGTGCCACTATGAACATGTGTAAAGTAGTGTTGCCAGGTCACTGTATTTTTTTTTGCAGGATGATGATGAACTTGGTGAAGTGGGCAGGGGCAAACATACAGTGTCAATTCAGTTTAAGAAATTCAGGGTGGAAGGATGGGAATGTAGCCCATTCAGTTTAGGAAAGTCTACAAGAACACAGTTATGCAATAAAAGCACCAAACATGAATAGACATTTTAGTCAAATAATGCAGAGTAGGATGATGTCCTTTTTTCTCAGCACAGTCTATGTATGGCATTCTAGGTTAATATAGTCAATCGGAAGAGAAGTTCAGGCCCCGAATTATTCCACTCATTTATCAAAAATGAAGTATTTAGAAGATTATTTACTAAAGTGAGAATTAAAAGAATTTAAGGCCAGAGTAGCCAAACTGAAAGCATAGCTGGTTTAGGGAATTCTTCCAGTTTGGTTATTTTGAAAATTGAAATTCACTTTGCATTCAGGTGAATAATCCTAAATGTATGTATCACAGAGAACACAAGGAAACCAAGGTGGAGACCATAATGAAAAGACAGAAAGTAGAAAGAGAAGGTAAGAAAAATATGGGGAAGAAAAATAGGGTGAGAAGCGAGAGGAGGAAATGAACAAAGTTAATCATGAGGGTCACTAAATAAAACAGCCCATGGATCTCGCTGAGAGTCTGTGAGGCATTTTTTTTTAAAACAAACATAAGACTTGGGCTCTCATATGGTCCTAGAATGTTGTACATTCCAATATATCTGCACTTGGACCATACCTGTATCCTATCCTTTTGTTTGTACAATACAACTGGAGGTTTGGCCATCCTGGATTGAGAGGCATCTAATATATTGGACTCTGTCATTGATGTGAGTTGTCTCTTTCTGCAATTGATGTTGTATAACCTATATATATATATATATATATATTTTTTTTTTTGTAATTTAGAACAGACTTTTTTTTTTTCAAGCAACTTTTGGAGAGCCTAAGGTCAGACTTTAGTGGACAGACCCCTGTATCCCCTTTGAAGTGTACTGCTAGCAGGACCCTACAGTCTAGAACAAACTATATTACTGTATTTGCATGTACAAAAAGAGTTGTCAGTGTTCCACAGAACTACTACGTATGACTAAAAGCTTTACTGGTATTAACCTGTTCAGCTGAAAGTACTGTTCCCCCACTGTGTGTGTGTGTTTTTTTTTTAATCAGTGCTAAATATATATAAATATGGGATAAAGGAATAAAGTCATTGAATACCTTAATTTTAAAATATTTACTGACCTTTATATTTTGACATAAACAGCTGTAAGATCGTTGCTCACACTCTGGGATGTGTCTTTCTTTCGAGATAAAGAAAGAAAAAACGTTCTGTCTAGAAGAAGACAGGCGTTTCTTAAAGAGAGTGAGACAGGTTCATAGACATGAAAAAACCATGTGAGTGCACTGGAAAAAAAGGAACAAATATACAGACACGGTATGGCAAGGAGCTTTGCTACTCCAAAGATATTACTCTGTGGCGTATTCTGTTAGTTACACTCAGGAGATGACTGGATAAGTCCTAAAAGCTTGTGGAAATGTTACCTTACCTTATCTCGACTAAACTAGATGGATAGATAAATAGACAGATAAATAGACAGATAAATAGATTAATAGATGAATAGACAGACAGACAGGCAGGCAGACAGACAGACAGACAGACAGATATCCTTTTGTTCCTGTTAACATTTGTAACACGTTTCAAATCCCCTTTTTAAAATGACAAAAAGCTGCAGAATATGGTGGCATTGTATGAATGTGAATAAGATACAATACAGATCAATGTGCTGTTAGTTGTAAATATTATTATATATATTATAATGTATCAATTGAATATATAACAGATAAAATTGGTCATTCAAGAACTTGGCGGATTTCTTGAAATATGAAAGTTGAGAAGAGCTTTTGGAGACTAAACTGGCTGCAATGGTCTGTTTGATAAAAAAAAGTCATCATGAAGCCTCGTTGTAGAAAATATGTTCAGACGTCCAGTGAATCATTTTATTCATATACATATATGAAGTCAACCTTGTTGGTCCAAATATTTAATGCAGCTAGCCTAAGGCATTGAGCAATTCCAATAGTTAATAATTCCATGAGCAGCTGGAGGAAGGTGCTAAACACTGTGAGATAAACTGCCAGATGGGGTTAACCCCTGAGGTCTTAATAAGTCCTAGGGAAGGCTGCAGCATATTAGAAACACATGTGTTGGCTGGTGCTCATGCATTAGGTTTAGCCATTTAACCCCTTTAAATGTTGTAAGTCACAGATAGACAATCTTCAACTCTCAAGCTTCTAGGGACAACTTTCCATCAGTCGGAATTAAGTCAAAAAGTACAGACAGGGTTTTTTTGTATTCAGATAGACAACACAAAACTAAATATTTCAGTTCCTGTGGACTCTAACTCCAATGATGCTCAGTTTAGGATAGCTGTGAGTTATGAGAATTTCAATGCACATCAGATATAAGTGAAGAACTGGCCAGTTGTACATCTGTACAGAATGTGTGCATTTTCTAAATAAGAATAATAAGAATAATAATAATCAAAGCAACAGAATTAAAAAATCTCATACAATGCTGAACTTTAAGAATTTTTTTCCCTTAAGATTATTTCCTCTAAATAGCTCATTCTAAATTTAAAAACAAAACAAAAAAATGTAAATGGGGTTACAAATATAAAGGATTAAAGTACCAATATAACCAATTCCTGAAAAATGTGTGTACAGTATCCTGTTTAACCAGATTAAATGTATAATTTAAAATGATCATATTTTTTTTTTGTCTTTTGCTTTCCTTAACCATTTTAGCTTACCGCCATCTATTTTATTTTTTATAAGTTTGTTTAAAACCACTATTATACTTGCCTGTAATTCTGCACAAAGACAGGCTAATCATAGCAGCCCGAGTCACCCTCACTGATGTCATCAATCTTCAATCTCATAACGAAGCATTGAAGACATACTGCACATGCGCAACAATCGCATGCTTCAAGAAGTATTGGATACACTCCCAGCATATTTTGCAAGCTGACGCCGGATGTAAAATAGATTCAATTATTTAATTTTGTTTAGTCCAAAGCCCCTAGTGGTTGTCTGATTGACAGCCACTGGAAGCATGGGGATTGTAAAATGTAAAGAGTGCCATTTCTCAGAAACAGCACTGTTGTCATCAGCAAGGCTTTAGGGGCAGCATCTGTGCTCCAAAATTACTTAATTAAGATGAAATTATTTTGGTGCTTAGACTGTCCCTTTAACTTTTAGACGAAGCCCATAAGTTAATATTTATTAAACTGCTGTCCAGTTTTAAATACAAATAAGACATCTGACTGAGACTTTGGGATTTGTTTGATTCCCAAGCCACAGCATATAATAAAATGTTAAAACTACTTTGATCATCATTGAAAATAAAAATAGTATTTTTTTTTTCCCTCAGCTTGTAATAGTCTACATGTGACTCTAGTTTGTGGTAATTTCAGCAAATTGTGTGCAGTGATTTCACAGATAGGACGAGCTTCATATTTCTAAAGGAATTCCCATTTGCTGGACTGTTGCTCTTACTCTCCTGATTGATATATGATGGCAATGGCACTTTTCCATTTCATCGTCCCATTTACTCCACTCTTTCTTTTGCTTAAACAACAGCTCCAATTTTTGTGTTGTAAAAAGAAAAAAAGAAAAAGTGTATGCCATGTGACACACAGAGAGAAAGAGAGAGAGAGAGAGAGAGAGAGAGAGAGAGAGAAAAAATAGGAGACGGAGCACTACAGACTTATTATTAGAGTTAGGGAGATAGCTGGAGACAGACAAAAAAGAAAGAGTGAATTGTTTGTAAATCACAACAAAGACAAACAGAAACAACACAAGCCTTCACGACGTACCCAGCCTTATTTGCCCTTTAAAAGAAGAGGCAAGAATGGACTTTATTTCTAAGGTAAGCATGAAAAAAGAAGTGTTTTTGTTTGATATAAACCAGATGCTTGCACTCATTGTAAAAATATTTAAACCTCTAGCTATTTATTCTGTTCATAGCGTGAATATATAAATATATGCTATATATACTAAATGCATGTATTTATATATATATATATATATATAAATCTCTATATCTGTTTATATCTGTATATACATATGTAAATGGTATATTTTATGTTTTATCTATAGCGATATAATAGTCATTTTAATTGTATTTGGTCGCAAATGATGTACGGGCACACACCTTGGCAGTGTAAATGTTAACGACGTTAGGGATATTTAATGCTCTGTTATCAGAATGACCAGAATGTCATTGAAAGATCCTCCTTATTAATTTAAAAACGAACTTGCCTTTGCAACTACATATGTTTTGCGGATCCCCCGAGCATCTGTCTAGATATTTGGAATGTCTATAACAATAGGCAACTCTTATTTTAAGCTATGCGTATCACACTGTGTGGCACCACTTTTAATTTATACAATAATATTTATATTAATGTTAGGGGAGATTTGCCATGGATTGACCAGCATTGGTTATGGATTAGAAAGGATTTGACGTATGTCTTTGATTGGCTGCTGGCTATGAGGAAATGTACAGTGTTTGTCTTGGCAAAACCTCAGAGGAGTATATTTAGAAGTGGGCTTAATTCTCCAGCACAACAAATGCTAACGTGTGATCTAGACAGCCAGCGCATATCAGACAAGGATGCTAAGTTCAAGGTATTGATTTTAGCAGCAAGTGTAGAAGTAAAGAAGCTGAAGTCAAATTTTTGAAATACTTCTTTTTCCCCAGAGTGGACTAAAATGAGGGTTTTTCACATTATTCTGTAGGACAATTAAAAACTCATAAAATTTTTGAGATCGTGGATTAAGGATGGGAATGCAGTTCTTCCTGAGAACAACTGGAAAACGAGGTAAGAAACAACTGCAATTGCTACTTAAAGGGGAATTTTTACTTTTTTTTTTTAATGTTTATTCAATTCTATTTGGTTTCTAGGCAGTCATTACTTTGCAGCTATATTATCTGTGAAATTACTTGAGACATAATCAGTTTTACACACGTACTACTGCTAGCAAAACATGTGGGGAATAGTTTTAACCTCCGAAAATAGACACCTTGGAGGGGGGGAAAAAGGGAGAAAAGATATATTAGAGACTTTCAAATAAAGTAAGGGGCACAATTAAGCTGAGAGAGGAAGCATGCTGAGGATAAAGAGAGATGTTAGAACAAAAGGGCTTGATTTGACGTTGGAGAGAGAAAGACTACAGGTTAATGTAAGATAATATTATGTTTCAACAAAGGTAGTGGGTACCGGAAGTGGCCGTTCAGTTGAAGTAGCAGAGTATGACACATTATAGAAGTTCAAGAATGCTTTGGATGTGCTTAATGCTACCCTGGAGAGCAAATAAGCTAAATTAGTCAGAGATTGAGAACTAAACAGTACTAAAGGGGGCATTTGATATCAATCTTCTATAATATATATGTTATTATATAGTGAATAGAAAACTCTTTAAAAATGAAACCACATACAAATACGCTTGAATATATAAATATATATATAAAGAAATCAAGAATGCATGTGTATTCATATATAGATAATACATATATGTACATAAATATATATTGCATGTGGTTTAGTTTTGAAAGTTTTCTATTCTCACAACTGAATACATATAAATAATATCATTTAATTTCACCTTATTTTTCATTCAGAGGTTTTCAGCAGTTTATACTCAACATATTGTCATTTTAAATAATTGATGTATGTGCCTTCTCGAGTATAATTTCCAGGAAGACAATGACTTTGTAGTGTTATATTTTCCAGCAGTTGTCAATATTATTATTTATTCTTTATGAAGTGCAAACATATTCCACAGCGCTGCGTATGAGCTAAATATATATGTGAGCATATTTACATATTTTGATCAGACTTTTAATGAACTAAAATGTATTAAAAAAAATGCAAATATATATATATATATATATATATATTATTTATTTTAAAAATATTTTACCGGAAAGGATACATTGAGATTTATCTCGTTTTCAAGTATATTATAAATATATGATATTTATAATAGATAATTCAGTTCATTTTCTTTTCTTACTGTTTTAAAACATATGCAGTGATTTGCATTATTTATATTTTCAAAAATGTAAAAAAGGTAGATCAAGTTTCATGCCTTAATAGGCTGCTTTGCAAATGATAACGTTGAATTTACCAGCCCAGACAAAGGTATTAAGATTAACAAACACTGGCACTGTTGGCGCTAAATGCTTTTGACTTTCCATTGGACACTTAAATTCTGATAATACCAAGATAAAAGACCAGCTGTACTTAGATTATTCATGCCTCCCAGTGGGTGACCAGCTCCCCTGAATTTTCCACAGTTTTCCAAATGAGTGTTGTCAGAGATTGCTGTCTGGTCTGATTTTAATCAGCTGTTATTTCCTTTTTATGTGTGTGAGTGTGTGGAACATATTAACATTTCTGTATAAACATGTGCTATGTTTGGAATCCCTCTCATACCCCACCTCTAACTAAGCAGAACAATAAAGAAAGGTTATGAGCCCTCCGAGCAGCTGTCTGTCTGTACATGCTCGGCACTGAACTATTCTTCTGATGGGCAAGACTTCAATCACTTCCACTTTAGCGGCATACTTAATGTACCTCCCTGCGTTGTTTATTTTCTTTTTTTCTCTGACAAGCTAAGTGATATTAAAGATGGAAATATTTACATGGCAGATTTCAATTATTACCAATCATCTTTTTGGACGGCGTGATAAAATGTCTTCGGAGGTCACATTGTAGAGTATTAAAGGTCCTTGTGCCCTCCGACTCGTTAAATTGTGTTAAAAGTGCATGAAAGAAAGACATTTGTAATGGATTTTAATCGTTTTATTTTTATTTTCCTATATATTTGTGTAATTTGCAGAATATTATACATAGAGGAAGTTCATTACAATGTCAATGATTAGGACCTTTGCATAATTTTATTAATTTTTTTATTTTTCATTGTTTTTACAATTCCTATTTTTTTTATCAGCTTTATTGTAATAGACTATTCAATGACCTCCTTAAATCTCCGTCGTTGCTTTCTATGCAATCTATTTAAAATACTGTAGGGATCAAAATATTATCTCTTTAATCAGAGACTGCTTTTTCATTATTTAATCCCTCTGTTGGCTCACTATTTAATGCTGCATTGGTTACAAAATATTGCAGTCATTGAATGCCGCTCGTTTTATAGCATGTGTCTTAGTTATATCTCCCATTATATCTGCATAACTCAGCACTCAAACAGTACTTCTAAAACATAGAAAACACATTCTGTGGGTTTGATTTGAGTGGTATTTGCCCAATATAACCCTCTAAACTACATCATATGGGACTCGAAATTTAAAATAATGAAATAGAGACACCACAGGGGAAACCTGTTTCCTGGACATCCCACTGCACATTTTTGAGTACGCCTGGTCAGTATGGACTAATGTATACCGAGATTTAAATAATTTATTACATCTAAAGAAATCAAGGGACACGTGACAGTTGTTGCATGTTTAAGAAATACTCTTTTGCACATAGATTGACAGTTTGGAAATTATCTACACGTATGTTGTTAATCTCAGGCTGCAGTTTGGGACACATGTTGCTTAAGCATGTACTTGATATAACACTTGCATACCTCCCAAGTGTGCTTAAGTACAGGGCCGGACTGGCCCACCGGGATACCGGGAAATTTCCCGGTGGGCCATCGGCACATGGGGCCGGGGAGACATGTGGTTGACTTGCGGCCGCAGGGAGAGCTTGGATGGTGGCCGCAGGGGAAGCTCTCCTGGCGGCCGCTGGGGAAGCATGCTGTTCTGTCTCTGCTCCCCCTCCCTCGCGCGCAGCTTAATGAGACCGGGGCCGGAATATGACGTCATATTCCGGCCGCGGTCTCATTAAGCTGCGCGCGAGGGGCAGAGAAAGAACAGCCTGCTCCCCCAGCGGCCGCCAGAAGAGCTTCCCCTGCGGCCACCATCCAAGCTCTCCCTGCGGCCGCCAGCACAACTATCAGTCTGCCCACCCACACAAGTAGCAACAAGTATGTATGTCAGTGGGAGTGTGTGTGTGGGTGTGTCATGCTGTGTGTGTGTGTCTGTCATGCTGTGTGTCTGTCTGTGTCATGCTGTGTGTGTGTCTGTGTCATGCTGTGTGTGTGTGTCTGTGTCATGCTGTGTGTCTGTGTCATGCTGTGTGTGTGTCTGTGTCATGATGTGTGTGTGTGTGTGTATGTCTGTGTCATGGTGTGTGTGTGTGTGTGTCTGTCATGGTGTGTGTGTGTGTGTGTGTGTCTGTCATGGTGTGTGTGTGTGTGTGTCTGTATGTCTGTGTCATGGTGTGTGTGTCTGTGTCATGGTGTGTGTGTCTGTGTCACGGTGTGTCTGTATCATGGTGTGTGTGTGTCTGTCTGTCATGGTGTGTGTGTGTCTGTCTGTGTCATGGTGTGTCTGTCATGGTGTGTGTATGTCTGTCATGGTGTGTGTGTGTGTCAGTCGTGGTGTCTGTGTGTGTTTTTAAAAATAGTGTTTTACTCACCTTCTTTTTTTTTTCCAATGTTGTGCTGGTATCTGCCTCTATGACTGAGATCATCAAGCTTGATGATCTCAGCCAATCCGCACTGACACAGGAAGCGCCTCTAGTGACCATCTGAGTGTCTGTCACTAGAGGTGTCACTAGGAAGCAATGTAAACACTGCCTTTTCTCTGAAAAGTCAGTGTTTACATTCAAAAGCCTGCAGGGACAGGCTATAGACACCAGAACCACTACATTAAGCTCTGTGTGTGTGCGCCTGCTAGTGAGTGAGCTTGCTTGCATGTGTGTGTGTGCCTGCTAGTGAGTGAGCTTGTGTTTTTATGTCAATGAACTTATGTATATTAGTGAAATTGTTTGTCTATGAGGCTGTGTATCAATGAGCTTGTGTGTGTCAGTGAGATTGTCTGTGTCTGCATGTGAGTATGCTTACTGTATAATGAATTGTTTTACTCTGAAAGGACCAATATTTTATATTGGAAAAAGCAATATATATATTATATATATATATATATATATATATATATATATATAATTACTCAATCATCTGGGGTGGCAAGACATAGCCTTACATATTACATGCGACAATATATGGCGCAATGACTTATGGGGCTGGCATAGATTTATTTTTCCAGGGCTGCTTTGTATCCCCAGTCCGGCCCTGCTTAAGTAGGAGGGACAGTCCCTATTTTGACCGAAAATTTCTCTTTCCTACTGTCCCTCTCTTCTAGGAGCTCCATTTGAAACATAGAAACATAGAATAAGACGGCAGATAAGAACCATTCGGCCCATCCAGTCTGCCCAATTTTCTAAATACATTTATTAGTCCCTGGCCTTATGTTATAGTTAGGATAGCCTTATGCCTATGCGACTGATGCTTAGACTCCTTTACTGTGTTACCATCTACCACTTTAGCTGGAAGGCAATTCCATGCATCCACTACCCTCTCAGTAAAGTAATACTTCCTGGTATTATTTTTAAACCTTTGCCCCTCTAATTTAAGACTATGTCCACTTGTTGTGGTAGTTTTTCTTCTTTTAAATATAGTCTCCTCCTTTACTGTGTTGATTCTCTTTATGTATTTAAATGTTTCTAGCATATCCCCCGTCTCGTCTTTCCTTTGGTGTGTCTGAGTGTATGACAGAGCTCCACAGTAATAATACTCACAGTAATGTGTCTTAAAACTACAATAAATGTGATTTGAAATCAGTCTGTGTAAATTAGGTATCATGTTCTTGTTCTAAAATACATGTTAGTGACAAATTGTTTTAAGTAATTCCCCAAACATTTCTCAGAATAGCTCCATCCCTGGCCACACCCCCATTAAGAACCCTAAATTTAAAGTGTTCCTCTCTGTCCATTAGAAATGCTGAGTGGTATGCACTTACTTGATATAGCACTTGCACATGATTTACACGTATGTTCTTACCTTCAGGGTGCAGGTTGTGACAGATGTTGTTTCTATACACTTAATACACTTGCACATGCTCTCAGAGTCTCACCTATAGGTTACATGGAGGAGAACATATTTATTGAACTATTTCAGACACTTCCCTGCGCTGTAAAGATCTACATAATATACTTAGAGGTATTGTCCTATGTTTCCAAACTGGTGCCAGCAATGTCTTTTGGCTAACTGTAATGCATCTTTTTATAGAGCTATGTATTTGCCTTCCCAAAACATGTGACCGCGTAATCGAGATAGTTCGCTAGTTCTAATTAATATCACTATAGCCACCGTGTCTGTGTTACTTTTATTATTATTTTTATTAATATTCACATTTATATTGTGCCTAATTATATCCGCACCACTTTACAATCTTATGAAAGGGGAAGTTAAACATTGAGACAATCACAAAATGTTACAGGAACGTGTTGAAGAAGACACTGATTGAAAGAATGATTTAGAAGGTTTGGGAAGTATAATTTATGCTTCAGCCTCTCTTTCATGTATTGTCTTTACCCACAATCCCTTGCTCTTAGTGTCCTAAGGCATCTGGTACACTGCAAGTATGGCACATCTATATAACACTGCATGTTGTTTTACTAAAAGCTATATGTAGTCTTTTTGGAAGAATTAACTAGAGACCTTCCTCAGTTGGCAAATCCAAAGGTAGTGTTGCACTCAGGGTATCCGATAAAGTCTGCTACCACGCCCGTCGCCCTGATTACCATGGAAGGGATTCACAGTCCGTTTTTACAGAGTAGTGCAAATAGAAAGGAGTTCTATTCAGGATCAGGAGAACAAAATTATATACAACGTTTCAGCGTCAACACTTAATCATGTATCATGTACCATGATTTTAAATCTTCCTCAGTTTGCTCTGACCAATTTACATTTGACCCTGTGATCCTTCATATGAATTTTATTTTATGATAACTGTACTTTCTTTTATTATAAAGAAAAAAGTTTTTTGTGTTTAGTTTTTAGTTTTTCACAGATTTAGCTTTAATACTGTATACAAAAAGCAGAAATACTTCTTACTTTCCATTTTAGTCGTAGATTTTTTTAGATGTTGTATAAGATGTTGTAAGATGTTGTATTTTATATGTATATTCCTAGGGAATTTTACCTATAGCATGAACAAACATTTAGTCACTCTAAGCTCCAGAATAATTCTGCATTATTGCATAGCTGGGAGTGCAGAGTGTACCCTGCACTCTGCCTCTGAGTGACTTATAACTTGGACTGAGCTGTCTCCCCAGAGAATGAGCTGAGACACAGCTGCTAAGCAGTTAGTGGTTCTGGTAAACTAGGCTGTGCGTAAATTTACAGAATCCTCACTGACTGATCAGTTTATAAACCCTTGCCACACATTCTATAAAATGACCTATCCCACAAATTTCTACTTGACTTGGATTTTTGGGATAAGTGTAGAACTCATATACAAGAATGAGAGGCTCCTGATTGGTGGAGCTGCTTCCTGGTGAGGTATGGGTCTGCCTGAAGCTCATGAAAGCTTATCTATGCTCTACAGCTTCAGAATATAGAAAGTAAGTTTATTTTGATTTATTATTTTGCATTATTTTTAATGTGTCTTCTACATAATGGCCATGTTGATCCCATTACTTGCCTTTACGTAACGAGTAAAAGGATTTGATATTTTTTTGAACCACTTATTTTCCAGAACTAATCTCCTGTTTTTAGTTTTTCTAAGACTCTAACAAAGTGCTCAAGGGATGTACAGGAGGTTAAATGGGTATTTTGCTATGGTGAAACTTTAGTTTCAAGTCCATGTTTTGTTTTTGAAGCTAAAGCAAGTCTGATCCAGTTTAATTTATAACAAATTATGGCATATTTTATTTGTCTTCTCGAGGATTAAGTATAGGCTTATGTAAAATGAGTTTCTGACTTCCATTATAATGTTTCAAGACTTTCATAAAGCTTTGGAAGCAACACTGGAGTGCATTGTATGAATACTTCAGTCTGCTCTCAATTGTACAAAATCAATTCCAAAATTGTATGTTTCCCAGTTTCTGTGTCTACATGCCAATTGTGGTATCAACATATTTGCCCAGAATTTGCTCTTAGATCCAACTGTGATCTCATAAATTGTTTATTAGAGCTGATTTACAAAACAATACATATGTAATATTACATACTTGTACATCAGCAAATGTGCAGAGTGGATTCTAAGATAAATTCCACAACTGAGCACAAATATGGCAAGGATGATTGAAACAGTAAAGCGATACCTGTACTGTGGCTGTCCCAACTGATCCCTGTGACAGAATCCATGCAAGTTAGGCCGTCGAGAAATACATACTGGTTGGCTCTCAGTTGCTGTGATCATTCTGGAAACCAATCACACTGAATGACATGTGGTGACTGTGTCTGGATTTCATAGAGCTTACTCAGTCTAGAGTCCTAGTGTAAGACTAGTCCTATGGGTACAGTTTTGGACAGGGTTGTAGAATTATGGTTATGGTTACTGTGGCAAAATAAGCCTCGCCACTGGGCATTGGAGAAGACTGATTGCCATCCTCCTGCCCTGTGACTATGGCCCCATGTTAAAATGCTTAATTTTCCCCTGCAAAGACCCAAAGCCGGGTAATTCTGTACTTTCCCTATGTGAGCAGTGTGACCCCAGATAGCTATGCCATGGAACCCATTCGTATAACGAAAGACTATGTGAAAGACTTTGGCTCCATGGCAATTGAACTGTATGTATGTGATCTGAGCGCCATTCAGTCATAATGTGCACTCATATCTAAGCTATCTGGGGATATGTTGAATGTATATGTTTTATGCAATAGCTGCACAGTTATATATTTTTATGTATTTTATTGTATTTTGCTACCATGTGGCTAATGGAGTTTTGCCTCTGTCCTTGGAGATAATTGCATTACTTCCCAATTATCTCCAGGATAGAAGACTCTGTGGAACTGGTTTTGGGCAGAAAAGCCATGCTTCATTTGGTCAAATAGGACTTTCCCTTAACTTTTTAACCCCTGGATGGAATTGGCTGAATTTTGACTATGTTTATAATTAAAGTGTGCTGTAATAATTATGTTTGTGGCATGTATATTTTGGAAGTTATTACTATTTGGTAAAAACTGTATTCCTCTGCCTGTGATAATTATATTAACCATTGTGTTCAGTAATCATATCACAGGAAGAGGGGAGGATTTTGTGTGGGAGTGTCTGTGTGTATTGTACGGATTGATTGGTTGTTCTGTAAAACCCTGTGGGCAGTACTATGTTTGTGGATTGGGAATAAAAGAGGCTGTATGTGCCAGTACAGTCAGTTCTGCTTGACCTCAAAACGAAGTGTCGTCTCGTTATTGGGGGAATTGGATTGTATGCTGATTGCCAGGAGTGTAAGCTGATTGTATGCTTTTCCTGTTCAGCTGTTTACAGCATTCATATGCCTGAGAGCATTTGTATGCTTCTCCGGTTTGGTGGTTGTGGTGTCTGCTGCAGTGCTTGGAGTCCTCAGGAAGTGCTAGGAGCATCGTTCAACGGAGGTACCCAGTCGGGGTGCCCGTCGATCCCTTACAGTTACAATTAGGAACAGGTTGTGTTAATTTGCAATAAAGTAACTAGTAAGCATACATACCTCCCAACTGTCCCTATTTAGGAGAGACAGTCCTTATTTTGGGCTCAAATCCATCTGTTCCTCTTTTCTGTCCTAATGTCCCTCTTTTTTAGAAGCTCCACATTGTGAATAAAGAAGATAGCTGGTACCTATAAAATGAAGCTCAAAATAAGCTTAACCATAAAACAAAAGGAATACATTATAAGCATGTGTTTAGAAGGATATGTTTGTGTGTCTTCAAACTACAGTAAATGTGTTTAGAAATCAGTCTGTGTAAATAAGCTACATTGTTCTGGTTCTTACATTTTAGTTATTAGTAAGTCACCTAAAATTTCTCAGAACAGCCCTGTCCCCAGCCACATGCTCACTCACACCCCTAAAATTAAATGAATCCATTTAATCCCCTTCTGAAATGTTGGGACGTATGAAGCAAGCAAAAGGTATGGCAAAATTAGGACATGTCTGTAATGTGACCCTATCACTTCACAAAATGCTGGGCTAAGGGAAACATGAGAGTGTTGATGTATTTCGGAGATGATACAGAAAAACATTAAATCACAGTGCCATAGACGTGTATGTAAATTGCATTAAAACTGCAGAATTTGGCAGAAACTGTTGATGCAATCGGCTTATGAAAAGATTTAAAATTGTTCCATGTGAAATTGGTAGGGTCCATAAATAATATGCTAGTATGTTAACTTAATGGCCTAATATTTGATTCCCAAAATTACATGGGCCAAGTATATCAGTCAATCAGGTATCAGAGGTATTGATACATTCAGGCAATAGAGCAGAATTTAGATCTGATCTCTGTGTTAGAACACATCCGGCTTGTGAAATTCCTGAACGTACCCAGCTTGCCTTCATTAGCAAATGACTGGTATATATGGCTGGTATAACTTGCAATTGGGGCTGCTATTTTGCATCAAATTTCACATAGTTTTATGAAATCAGTCTATTAGAAATACAAGCCTGAATTCTAAAACAGAATAGGCACATTTCTCTAATTTGACCTAATAAGTAATAACTGGTAAGTTACATTTTTGAATGTATTTCTCTACTGGGGGAATGTAACTGAACACAAAGTGAATTGTGTTTTAAAGGGATACTATAGGCACCAACACAATTTTAGCTTAATGAAGCAGTTTGTATAGATGTATATATAGATAATGCTCCTGCAGTCTCAGTGCTCATTTATCTGCCATTTAAGAGTTAAATCCTTTTGTTCCTGTTTATGCAGCGCTAGCTACACCTCCATTGGCTGTGGCTGACACAGCCTGCATGAAAAAAAGTTAATTTCCGATCCGATGTTAACTTACTTTAGACGTTTTTGTTTCCTGCTCTGTTAATTGAACTGTAATCAAACACAGAAAGTTCTAGAACAGGGTGCCCAAACAGTAGATTCCCAGACATTGTAGAACTAAAACTCTTGTGATGCTTGCATGCCTTTAGAATGACAAAACATCATGGAAGCTATCTGGAGCTCCACCTTTTCAGCATCTATGCTCTAGAAGCCTATTAACAGAGCAGGATATATGGAATTCTAAATTAAACATAATGTGCAAAAAAAATGTGATCTCTCTTCACCAGAAGTGTTTAGGAAGGCTGTACAAGTCACATGCAGGGAGGTGTGACTAGGGCTGCATAAACAAAGTGATATAACTCCCAAATGTCAGAGAATTGAGCAGTTGGATTGCAAGGGCATGATTTTTATATACCAAAACTGCTTTGTTAAGCCAAAGTTGTTTGGGTGACTATAGACTATAGTATAACTAAATTCAAGATTTCAATACCCAAGATCCTCTGAAAACTGAAATATGACCAGAGGTTTTGGCAAATGCTTGTTATAAATTGGTTACATGAAAAGTGTCAAAATGTTGCAATGCCTAACTATCCCTACCATCTACTTTCTAGAAATATTTATCTTTGTGTGGTGGTTTTAGATTTGATAACTGCTATTAATCTGGTAGCACAGCAAATGTTTAGCTTTAAAATAGTGAAGGCATTTCCACATTGCTTACCTTTTAGGTTTTGCCTGATGGATCATCATTTTTTTTTACATCTGTCTTAACTATTGGATATTTACTGGTTAGTTACACTATCTATTAGCCGTTACGGGCTTCAAATGCTTGTCTTGGTTGCCATTATTGCAATCATGCAGTGCTTGCTAGTGTTCTCTCATCCTCTATGTGTTTGTCTAGGGGAGTTTTGGAATCAGGATTTGAAGGCATTTGAAGCATTAGTGTTGATGTATGCAGGAAGAGGTACAGTGTGGTCTGATCCTGTCTAAACAGTATACATGGCAATCTAAGGCCCCTTTTCATGACTCCTCTACACAAAAGACATTTTAATCTACCAGTCATGCACAGGGGAATGACAAGGATGGAAAAAGTACCCAAAGGAGCTTGGAAGATGAAGAGGTTAAAGGGAAACTCCAGTGCCAGGAAAACAATCTGTTTTCCTGGCACTGCAGGTCCCCTATCCCTCCCACCCCCCAATTCCCGCTTGCTGAAGGGGTAAAAACCCCTTCAGTAACTTACCAGAGGCAGCGACACGTCCCACGTCGCTGCTTCTTCCTCCGCCGCTGCTCCACCCAGTGATTGCGTCGGCTGGTGGGCGAGACTGATCCTGCCCACCGGCTGGGGAGACCTAATGCCGCACATGCGCATTAGCACTCCCCATAGGAAAGCATTGAAAATGCTTTTCAATGCTTTCCTATGGGTAAATGAGCGACGCTGGAGGTCCTCACACAGCGTGAGGACGTCCAGCGACGCTCTAGCACAGGTTTTCTGTGCTAGTACACGGAAGTGCCCTCTAGTGGCTGTCTAGTAGACAGCCACTAGAGGTGGAGTTAACCCTGGAAGGTAATTATCGCAGTTTATAAAAAACTGCAATAATTACACTTGCAGGGTTAAGGGTAGTGGGAGTTGGCACCCAGACCACTCCAATGGGCAGAAGTGGTCTGGGTGTCTGGAGTGTCCCTTTAAGCTCCATGCTGCGGATTGGATAATGTACGTACAAGTGACAGCTCACATTAAGTCCTAGCCAGCTCCTTTACTAAGACAGTGTCTAAATTTACATGCAAATGTCACATATTTTCCCCCAAAATATTTTCAGGTAATCCACAACAAAGATGTGTTAAAAAGACACAATTTTAGCTCAAGGCGTCTCTCTCATTTTTTCTCATTGCCAAACCCAACCTTTCTTAGGGTGTCCTAAGCCCCCCTCAGCCACTTAATACTTTGACCCAGTGTTTGACCCAGTGTCTGGCAGCACTCATATATATATTTATACATGCTGATGTGTCTTAATACACTGCACCGCCATTTTGCAAATTCTAACATAGCACTCCTCTGCCCTCGGTTGGGTGTGTGTCATACAGTGTGCAATGGTCAGGTAGAGTGCATAGCCTTTGTTTTCCGGATCCTGCAATAGCCAGCACTGACAGCAGATGGGTATCCAGTTGACAATCAATGACAAAAGTTGAAAATAAGATTTTGGAGGTTGACTAAAGCTTTTGTCAAACTGTGGTTTCTACATAAGGAAAAGTAGTCCCTTTCAAAAGAAAACACATTTTACTGGGAAATATCAGGGATGTTAAAGGGAGCCAAAATGCAGCATTATACATAAACTAAAAATGACAGAATAGCTTTAAGGGAGCAGTTTTTAGTATAGTTTATACTACTGCAGTGTTACTGCTCAATTACCTGCCATTTATGCGTTTGTTTATGCAGCCCTAGCCACACCTTTACTGGCTGTGACTGACACAGCCTCCGTGAAAAAAAAGGTTTACATTTTATAGCACAGTATGTTTATTTTAGAATCTTTTATCTTCCGCCTTGTTCCTTTAATTTTAGTCACTCACAGAATACTGCTGCTTGTTCTAGCAGCCAACTAACGAAGAGGGAGATAGGAATGTATACATTGAACACACTGCAAAAAGGTAAAGAAAATGAGACTACTTTTCAGAAAGTGTGTAGGGGGATTGTGTATATCACAAACAGATGAGTAACTAGAGCTGCATAAACAAAGTGATTTAACTCCTGATTGTCAGAGGTTTTGAGTGACGAGACTGCAGGGTCATGACCTATACACCAAAACCACTTTATTATGTTAACACCTTGGTGGTTAGCGGGTCCCTTTAAAAAAACAAAACATAAAGAGCAATAAACATGTCTATCTGTGTGTCTATTTACCTATCTTTACAAAATGCAAAACAAAAGTCTAATGGTTTTGTAAATTAACACTTGTTTTTAACAAAATCTGTCTAGAGAGGTAATGCTGGTCTGCTGCCTTCAAATACCTGTGCTGGGTTAGGATTACTGCCCCACTTACCTGCAGCAACCTCTTGGATACAATTCTACAGTTAACCGAAATACATTGACTGCCAATATCAGCATGTGCACTGACTGACTGCAAAGTTAAGATCAGTACCAGTGCAGAGAGAAAATATACCAGGAGCATGCTTCTTATTATTGTATTGTTATCTTACTCTTTAATAAGCTTAATGAACAGAACCACATGGTGGCGCTAAAGAAACAATAGACAAAGGAATGCTAAGGTCAAAGGGAGGCAAAAAGTCACTAATACAATAAACTAATCCAGTTGAATGGATACAAGAAGACTACAAAAAGGACAACCCTTTGTCAAAACCAATAGAAACCAAATACTACAGGGTTGCCCTATAGGGTCAAGCTAGAACAATGTAAGGGCACTGCACTTTTGCAGGAAAAAGTTTATGTGAAATTTATGATGCAGCCCTCATGAGCAACTCAAGGCATTGGTGGCATGTGAGGTGCAGAAGTAAACATTGACCCTGAGATCCCTAGCAGGTAATGTTACACAAATAACTCAAGACACTCAACCGAATCCTTAACTAGTCAAGCCACCTAGGCCATTCATACCATTTACGTCCTTTTGTGATTTTCAGTAGCCCTTCAGCACACTTTAGAATTTTTTGAGTTTTTCAATTTTTACCTCTGCTTGTATCACCACATAATCCAGTGCATTTGGCAATTAAGAGTTTATGATCTGTTTTTTTTTTTTTTATTGTATAACACTGTTATTGCCATCTCAGTTTTTTTCTCCCTTATCTCTTTTTCATTCTAACCCTGTCTATTTGCACTCACCTTCCAAGGCTTCCTTTTAATCGCCCTCGTTCTTTTCCCATCAGGGGTGGATTACATTGCTTATCTTTATGAGGGTCCACATGTATCATCCTGGTTAAACTATGGTCCACACATTTACCAGCCTAACTCAAAGTAGCTTAAGAAGATACCAGAATTGCTGTATTGTTGATGGCTAGCGAACTTCACTGAAAATAATTATCGATCGTGTTGCTGAGAGTCAATAATTATATGTTCATATTAAAAAAAATCATCGTTTAACTTCTGATAATGTTTTAATTAGGTCATCAGTGGTCATTCAAACACTCCTTCAGAAGGTTGCGCAGAATGACAATAGGGAAAATAATTGTAACGCAGACATTGAATTATGTGTAAATTTTCTTGCAGCAAGCCACAATTTATACATACTTGAAAGCTATATAAACACAGACCTCATTCCATCTCCATACTCATTACTCTATCCATTTTGCTTACATTAGCCTTTTCATTGTATGTATCTGTACCACTATATTGGATGTCATTGAGTCACGAAAACAAAAAAAATGTGATGGTCATATTGCACAGAATTCTTAAATATTCTTATCAGATGAATAATCCACAAAAAGTGCTGGTAGTTTATTTAGTGCAAAACGCAATAAGAAGGGGCAAGGAAAAAATACATTAAAAAAAAAAAGCCCAGAAAATAATTATTGGATGGACCAACCTATTTTTCCTGTGTTCCCTTTTCCCCCCACCCTTCACTTTGGATTCTTGCTGGTAATATTATTATTATGCCTGCGTTTTAAATTTGTACTATTCTGCCCTGTATTGCACTTATTGTGTTTTGCACTAAATAAACCAACACTTTTCATGGATAATCTATCTGGTTTTGTAGATTTAAGAAAAGTGAACTATGGCCATCAATGTCACGTTGTTGTGGCTCCATGGATTCTTAGAAACTATAGTTGATGCACCACTGGACCCCTTGTAACCATGTAACAGGGCGTCTGTATTTATAAAACATTTTTGAATTGTAATGTTGTATAAGGCTTGGGAGTGGGATAGTAGCAAACTGTTGTTTCTCACAACTGCAATCATCCTGGTCTAAATCGTTTTTTTGATAGGAATAAAACTATTGTAGAATAATAACACTTTGTCCTGCTTCCCCCCATGGCTAAAAGCTTTGCAAGGTCGATGCTGGTAGATCCCAGTATAAAATAAATGATGCATATCCTGGCAAATTTACACTATTAGCTCTGATAAAAAAATAAATTACGTATATCATCCTGGAATCCTTACTAATAGGATTTAGGTTGATGCTATTTAAATGGTTTGGCACAATTGCTACTATTTCAAGTGTCCATTTTGCTTAGTGAAGTGATTATGTGACATGACAGCTTTCATTACATCCGGACTTACTTGACACACTCTCAAGTTTTCATTGAATTTGTTGTAGTTAGTTACAGATGTAGCCTCTGTCACCTTTTCCTGGAGATGGGTGGAATAAAATCTATAAAAGAAAGCAACAGTTTTTCCTCCCTGCAGCCAACCATTGCTTGCTTCCGTTTATATCGTGGCCTCCCAACTGCAATTAAAGAACCTTGGGTCATAGTTGTAGGTGCTGAGCTAATTTGTATCATATGTATCTTATGTGTTTAATATGAAAGTAAAAAAAGGAAAATATTATATTAATTATTAAATAATATATATTTAATCTATATGATATATAATATATTTATATAATATAATCATTATTAATAATATTCTATTGATGTATGTAAATAGTATATAGTAAAGAATGTAGTAAGTACAAGTGATTTATTTGGTGACTAAGTAAAACCAACATTTCATACCAAGGAGCACAAGTGTTATGCACCCTGTTCCAAATTATTATGCAAATTATATTTTTCTCATTTACCTAAATAATTGATGTAAATAACAATCAGCATAATTCTCATGTTATCATGTTATTAAGAGTAAAATTCAAATTTTATTGAACAAACCTCCTAATGATAACAGTATTTTTTTAAACATAAAAAACGTACAATGCACTGTTCCAAATTATTACGCACAGTAAGTTTCAAAACACTTTATAGGTTGTAAATAATTGAAAATTGTCATTTGTTGTGTTTGCAGCATATTTACTGAAATCAAAAGCTATTTCAATCAAACTTATAACAACATTTTAACTTTTTAAACATTTTAACAGGTCACTTTACATTTTAACATATGACCCCTTATTTGATAGCAGCTTCACAAGTCGTGCATCCATTGAACTTGTAAGTTTTTGGACAGTTTCTGCTTGAATTTCTATGCTAGATGTCAGAATAGCCTCCCAGAGCTGCTGTTTGGATGTAAACTGCCTCCCACCCTCACAGATCTTTTGCTTGAGGATGCTCCAAAGGTTCTCAATAGGATTGAGGTCAGGGGAGGATGGAGGCCACACAATCACTTTCTCTCCTTTTATCCCCATAGCAGCCATTGATGCAGAGGTATTCTTTACAGCATGAGATGGTGCATTGTCATGCATGAAGATGATTTTATTACGGAAAGCATAGTTCTTCCTTCTGTACCAGGGAAGAAAGTGGTCAGTCAGAAACTCCACATACATTGCAGAGGTCATCTTTACACCTTCGGGGACCCTAAAGGGGCCAACCAACTCTGTTCCCACGATTCCGGCCCAAAACATGACTCCACCACCACCTTGCTGACATCGCAGCCTTGTTGGAACAATGTGGCTGTCCACCAACCATCCACTACTCCATCCGTTTGGACCATCCAGGGTTGCACGGCACTCATCAGTGAGCAGGACTGTTTGGAGATTAGTCTTCATGTATTTTTCTTCCCAATGCAGCCGTTTCTGCTTGTGAGCATTGGTTAGTGGTGGCCGAATAGAAGGTTTATGCACAGTTGCAAGACTCTGGAGGACTCTACACCTTGATGTCCATGGGACTCCAGCAGCTTCAAATATCTGTTTGCTGCTATGCAATGGTATTTTAGCAGTTGTTCTCTTGATCCGATGCATGGATCTGGCAGAAATCCTCCTCAATGTGTCTTTATCTGCACGAACCCGTCTGTGCTCTGAATCAGCCACAAATTTCTTAATAGTGCGATGATCACGCTTAAATTTTCGTGAAATATCTAATGTTTTCATACCTCGTCCAAGGCATTGAACTATTTCACTCTTTTCGGCAGCAGAGAGATGCTTTTTCTTCCCCATATTGCATGAAAATGGTGCTCTGCTTAATCATGTGGAACACCCTCCTTTAGTAGTTTTTCCTTAAATTGGGCTCACCTGGCAATCTAATTATCACAGGTGTCCGAGATTGTTTTCAGTGATCAAAAGAGCCCTGAGACACAATGCCATCCATGAGTCAAACTGAAAAACAAAACATTTAATCTTTGTGACACATAAATAGAATTTGCATAATCATTTGGAACAGGGTGTAGTAAAGCGTGAAAAGCATGGACTGCATACGCATTCATTGTGACAAGTTCTAGACTACGGGTAGGCATCCTTCAGCACTACATATCCCATAATGCTGTTAAAGTCACAATGCAGGCAAAGCATCAGGGAAAATGATGTCCACAATGTCTGGAGTCCTAAAGGGTTGACTACCCTCGTTCTAAACTGTGTAAGAGAACAAAAACATAAAAAAATGAAAAACATAATGAAACCATTCATAAATAAATTCCCCAAATGCGTTTGGCTGCATTGATGCCTTATATTTTCAACACACGACTTCAATGATCAGTTTAATGTTTTAAAACCTCCAAATCAAAACATGTAACATCATGTATGACACAATACACTCTGGAATTTTTTTAAGAATGATCATATTGAGTTTTCAATTTCTTTTTATTGGCACAATAACCCTGTTGTGATTTATAGTTTAGAGTATAATTTATGTTTTTTTTTTTTTTTATAAGTTGGAGTGTTTGTGGCCAAACAGATTTTTGAGCTGCCATATGGTGGGATAATTGCTCATACATTGGATTTGTTAACAAACAAAAACTCTTAAAGTAGACTCATTTGAAAGATCTGAACATAACACGCTATGGCTAATGCATGTTACAGTATGTAAAACAGATACACTTTTTGGAACACTTTGTAAACCAATAACACATTTGCACCTATATTTCCTTTTTCTGACAACACATATTCCATCAAGTAACCAACCACCTTGGTTATTATATTTTAGATTGTATTTTAAACCTTTGCAATTGTTTGTTCTACTGTACAAAACAAACAGAATATCCAGTTGTTGTATGTGCAAATATCCATGGTAATAAGTTTCATAATAGCCAGGCTGAGAACTGTTTTTAAAAATAGTAAAAAAAAGTATTGGAAAAAAGTATACACCACATATATTTTTAAAGATTTTTTTCTTCTAAATTATTCTATTTTTTTCAGGTAGGTAACTTGTTTTTAAACTAATGTAAAATAATGAGAAAAAATATCAAATGTCATTACACTAAATAATGCAAATGAATTACTTTTGTAGCTGACATAGAACCTACTACTCCCTATTTTTGCCCAACTCCCTGGAAAAAATCAAATTAGGTCCTCAGACCACTCCAATTATTCTGTATGAGGGCAAACATGATGTAAAACACCTATATGATATATGTATATCATATTTGTGCTTGCATCATATGTTTTATAGAGCTGTCTTTGTTCTATAATCATATTGTGTTATTGTTAGAAGATAACATACAATAAGAGCATTGACTTGAGGGCTACTTGCATTCTCCGAACATTATTATGTTTTAGCTTGTGTCCTCCATTATTAAACATTTTTTCTGAAGTTTCAAACTTCCATAACATCACATGAAATATAGAACATACAATGAAGACAGTCTCTGTAACTCATCATCCCACACTTTAAAAGTATATATTACGCAATGCTTTACAATGCTGTGCGTAATACTCAATAAATAATCTTATCCACAAGAAAGAATAAACTCTCGTGCATTGCTGTGTGATAAATTTATTCTACATTTATTCATGTTTAACAGACTCTTACAGTTTATCAACAAAGAATCCCACAGACAGTAGAAACATCATAATCTTTTATACATTTATCTCAGATTCAATAATCTAAACATGAACATAGTAGGGCAGGAGAAAGTTTATAAAACAATGGAATTAAATATAAGTATAATGAAGACTTATGCACATTAATAAACAGTTTTTTATTAGTGTCTTAAAGTATTTAAAATGTGATAATTGATTACAGTTATTGACTATAACGTCATAGTTATTTTGATGCGGAAATTTGAGAACAAAACGTAATCAGCCGTAGTAGAGATTATTGTGTGAATAGTGCATTGTGGACAATGTGTCTCTGGAATCAAGCAAATGTGGTATGATTCAAATCTTAAAAGTGATCTAAAGTCATGACGCATAAAAAAACATTTGTTGTAGTTGCATAACCAATCAGTTTTCATGAAAGCAGGGCTTGCCTTTCTTCCATCTCTGACTGGATGTCTGCCCGCTTTCTGAAACTTAATCTCTCTAAAGCTGAACTTCTTATTTTTCTTCCTCATAATACTGATATTCCACTTTCGCTCTACCTACCAGTTGATGGTGCATCAGCCTGCTCTTGTAAGCTTGAAGTCTTGGTGTTCTCTTTGATTCTGGTCTCACCTTTACACCTGAATTCCAGTCTGTTGGCACATCCATTCCACCTTAAAAACATTGCCCGCATCTGCCCCTTTCTGACGCAAGATGCTGCTAAGGAGCTTGTTGATACTCTAGTTTCGCCCATAGATTACTGTAATTCTCTCCTAATTGGTCTCCCCTGAAACCGTACTGCCTTGCTACAGTCTGTAATGAATGATTGCAAGACTTCTCGTGGGCAGCTCCTTTAATTTGGAACACCCCTTACCCCCATCACAGTCTCCTCTAGTCTTCAAACATTTAAGAAGTCCCTCAAAACCCAACTCTCTTCAGAAAAGCATATGGCCTCCTCGAGTAACTTCTATTTCACAAATCTGTCTCTTGATCTTTCCTAAAGGGCCACACTCCACTGTCACCTTCCAGTTCTGCTATTTTCCTACCTTGTTGCATTGTTGCTATACCATTTGATGCCATTCTTGTTGTGTTTATATACCCCCACCTTTTCTAGACTGTATGTTTGTGTGAGCAGTGTCGTCATCAATCTATTATTAGTGTAATATTTTGTGATTGTCTAATTTCTTGTTAAATTTCCTCATTTATAATATTGTAAAGCACTGCAGAATAAGTTGGGGCTATATAAATGCCAAAAATAATAATAATGCTGCTACAACCCATCTATCCTCCCTAATACACAAGTATGTCCCGTCTAGACCCTTACGCTCTGCTGAAGACTTATGTCTATCTTCTGTCCGTACTCCCACCTCTGACGCTCGCCTTCGAGACTTCTTGAGGGCTGCACTGTTCCTGTGGAACTCACTTCCCTCCTCTGTTAGATGCTCACCCAGTCTCCACTTCTTCAAAAAATCATTAAAGACCCACTTCTTCACAAGAGTGTATCAATTAACCTGTTAATAGCTCCCGATTGATTCCTCTCTTGCAACTGTCATTAGTCTAATACTATCCTTACCTTTTGCGTCACTTTACCCCACTCCCTCTAGCGTGTAAGCTCATTGAGCAGGGCCCTAAACCCCTCAATTCCTGTGTGTCCAACTTGTCTGGTTACAACTGCATGTTTGTTCACCCACCCACTGTAAAGCGCTGCGGAGTTTGTTGGTGCTATATAAATAATAACATAATAATAACATAACAAACATGATTACACTTTATTTATGCATTCAGCTTGCCAAATTGGTTGTAAATGCATAGTTGACAAGTTATTCCCATTTTATTTGTTTCTATTTTTCTTAGCTTTTCTTGCCAAGTTATTACAATAGTTTTTAAGTCTACAAATATAGAGTCCACAGACAGCTGCACAATGTATTTTTGCAATCATGAATGTGCGCTGAAATGCTAGGAATTGTTAGGAACTGTGCAAAGTACATGTTGTTGCCTTATACATTTCCGACACAAAGCAGAATGTTATATGCATTGGTGAGTAACATTTAAACCTGGCCAGTAGTGTATGACCTAAGATTTTGAGTCCTGGTCAAATGATCCAAATAATACAAAGATTCTTTGTAAAAGCGGATTTGACCACAATTTAGAGTTGGCATGGGTCTGAATGGGCTTTTTCTCAAAACTTCTAAAAGTGCACGACAGGTTAAATTTGTGGTTTATGAAGTATGCAAGGGTAGGAAATGTTGTAAATCACCCAAACTCTCCTCATTCCTTATGCCAAACATATTTTTCTTCTTTCTTCTCTATTGATCTTGTTTAAATTACGAAATAAAATTAGACTCTTTACAGTCCCTTTTTTCTAAGAATTGCTTTTGGACTTCATATGTTTAGAAATAGCATTCTGCATAAAATGTAGAAACATCATGTCCCCAAAAGAGTTCCAGTAATGAGAGATGATTCTCCAGAAGATCTAGAATTAATCTTTTTTTTTTTAGATTTGATAAAGCATGTGTACCAGTGCATTTTCAGGTTGCTTTTCATCTATTGAATGTTCTAAACTGCTGAGTTTTGACCACTGCTTCTATGTGAATGTTCTAACATGCCCAGCCTCCAGTGTACCATGAACACCCAAAGCTGGTAAAGAATATAGAACCCCAGTACCCCTCCTTTATTTGCGACACTCTCACGTGTATTTTATTGGATAGCAGTGAATGGTATTTGCAGATTGTGTCTAGAATCCAGAAACTTGCAATAGAATTGTAGAGGCATATCTAAATAGATAATCGCTTTCCATAGCATGGGCTGTTTCATGACTAGATATGTGTATGTGGAGATGGAGATGCTGGAGATAAACATTATTACCCAGAAATCATGACAAATGTAAAAAGGACCTAAATCCATTGTAAGGATAAATCGAACCTATTATTAAATAAATCTCAGTTTTTCAGATTTTTCAGGTGAGACCTTTGCTTCAATTTGAATCCAGGTATCTAGGATTGACCTTTTCAGGTGAAACTTTACCAAGGTAGAAAGAAATTATTAGACACCCACTAATTCCAGTAGCAGCCAGTGAACTATGGTGTGAGAACTGCTAAATGTGATTACCCTAGTAAGTGTGTTGCCTGATGGTATTTAAAAGGTTACTTCAGTGTCCATGACCACTTCTAATTTTGAGTGGGGTCATGGCAGAAGTAATCTGGCTGTGTGGTGTTCCAGCTTGAAACACGGCACAACCAGAGTTATTTTCAGTATTGTGCTGGGGGCTAGTTACCCCCAGCACACATGAGTTTGTCAGCCCAGAACTCTATTCTGAACAGCCAAATGTTAATTCTGTGCATATTTTATGTCTGTCATTAACGCACATTGCATGTTTATGACAGACATAATCTGCTGCTTGCAATGGGAGTCTTGTGTCTCCCCTCCTTCCCTGCAGCCCTCCCATCTCTTAAGCCCATCAGTTTAATTTTTTTTAGGTTCCCTCCCTCTTCCTGCCCACCACTACCTCTCCCCTTCTCCCCCCCCCCTTTGCTAGCTCCAAGCATGTAAATGAGCTCTGAGACCGCTAAATGGTACAATAAAATGCTTCCCTATGAGAAACGTTTGATTGGACCATGAGACAGCAGGAATGAAGTCAGGACGGGGAATGGAAAATATAGACGGGAGCTTTGCCCAGAGGGGGATGTCAGGTGAGTAAAAACTTACTTTATTTCTTTTTTGTAGTGTTCAAGGGACCTAAGGAATAATACCCAGTAGGACATTATCCATTTAGGGGCTGAAGTAACACTTTACCAAGGAAGGGAGCCCCAGTTGCTCAAGGCAATAGCCAAGCACACAACATGGTTTGAACAGGAAGGAGGTGATGATGAAAGGTAGTCCCATGTATTGTTATATCTACTATTTGGTATCATTGTAATAGTATTAGAAAGTTAGAAAACATATTTTTCCAAATGTCTGACACGTATAGCAAAAGAGAGAATTCATAGAGACACAGTCAGCATACATATACTAACTTGAAAAACTTGGTAGAAATATTTCAAGGTTTGTTCTGCGTTCTGTTGTTTAAAAATATGTTTTTGTTTCTTATACTTGCCCCCAACCTGTGTCTTTGACATATGTGTTATATTGTCCGAGGTGCCATACTGCCTGTTGTCTGCACATCCCTGGCATCGAATAATATTACATCTAGCCACTTGCATATGTATGGTTAAGCCAGTGCCAGATTACCCATAAAAAAAACAAAGTGCTTATGGCCCAGGCTCAGACAGGGACACGTTTGGCAATCTTGTCTGGGCTTGGAGCTCCGGATCTGAGTAGGTCCTCCATGAGCCGGCAGGGAGATCAAAAGATCTTCCTGCATGTCCCTGCACTCACTAAAAGTAACTTGTGATCACCCAGGCACTTCTGGATGACTATGAGCACCACAGCCAGTGCTCTGAGTCACTGACTGAGCGCTGGAACTACACATTTGTGACTTGATCTGTCCAAATCATGATCACTATGGGAGAAGAGAGGTCAAGAGATCCGACAGAGCAATGTTCTGCTAACATAGTGGGATAGGATGTTCCATATGAGTATTTCTACACTTTATTTATTGTAACAGTGATCATGTATATAGAAATTATGAGGATTGGATGTAGAGTGACTGCTGGAATGCTAGAGTAGCCATTCTTAAATTGAAATATTTAAACTGTTTTTCTGAGCACTGCTTTGGAAGCATGGCTCTGTTACATTGATTTGATGATCACTTTAAAGCACAATTTGATTAACAAACAAGGTGAAACTTATAGAACTCAAACCCTTTTAACCCCTTAAGGACACACAACATGTGTGACATGTCATGATTCCCTTTTATTCCAGAAGTTTGGTCCTTAAGGGGTTAAATTAATTATTTAGGTGATATTTTATATATTATTATAGAGATGTATTACAAATTTTTTTGTGTAACACTTATTAAACTCTTGATATTTCTTGTGTCCTGTTTTTAGTTCAAAACTTTAAAAAGTATATAATATTTTTTTTTCAACAGCATAAAAGAAGAAATGGTGGATTTTCATCAACTCAGAGCATGAAGAACAATGGAAGCGTGGAATCTGATTCAAGAATTTGTCAGCATTCAGAAAAAACACTGGGGTTGTGCATTTGTGTCCTAATTTTTTGAGGCCCTTGTTTTGTTGTTTCCAAGAACCCTTTTTGTGAACAATGGGAAATTATGTCTTATTTGCATGGATTTCTGCACTCTCACTGGCAGCGATACTAATCAGTGCGGACAGCAAGAAAAGTGGCACTTTCATCGGAGAGTCCAATCCTGACCGTTGCATGAGGCACCATTATGTTGATTCTATTAACCACCCTCAGCATAAATGCACTGCAAAGGTATGATTCATTATTGCATGTTTAAAAATTGATTGTAAGGTTATTATAAGTTAGTGATTGTTCGAGGTATGCAGTTCTCTGGACTCATGCTATGCAGTTTTCAGAATTGTGTGATATAATGATGGCTAGACCTTAGAATTTCAGATGTTATGTTTTAGCAAGCTTTCCCAGCGAACAGTTGCCTAAGAATTGTTGGAAATATGGTCTACAATAAATGAAGTGACATACATTTGACAACAGAGTCCTGACATGAACACAGAGGGGTTTTCTTCTGCATAGTTCGATATTTTACTTTGTCAAAACTTGAGATTTAATTATATTGGACAGTAATTGTCCATACGTGATACCAGCAGTTTCAACAAATGACACAGACAGGGATGCCAGCAGAACTCTGGGGGCTACTTACAAAACTATTTGCACAGGAACCCTCTCCAGTCATTCTTTCCAAGACATGTGTGCACATGGACCGACGCTGATACATACTCTCATAGATGCACACATTCACACATACTTGCACACATGCACATTTCAACACACACACAGATTTAAACATTCCAGATGCACACACACATGCATGTTATACCATTTCTATACACACATAGGTACATACTGCCACACACTGCCAGACACACACACACATTTCTATACAAACACACTCACACTTAGCCAGATACACACGATGCAATACAGTAACACACTCACTCCTAGACACACAGATTCACACACACATACATGCAATCACACATATTATATATTAGTAGCTTACTTACTGTAGTAACCTACCTTTTTTTTCAAAACCATTTTTATTGTGAATGCATGGTACAAGAATATAGCACAAGTGACATTATCATTTATGCTTTTAAGCTGTTATTCGGTCAGTTACATTTACTATTTTGTGGTTTTCTCAACATAAACAAAACAGAAATAAAACAAATAAGAGTTAAAAAAAATAGGTCATTGTTAATAAGTAAGATGTTGAGCTTTGACAATTACCTTTAGATGTGGGTGTCCAGCAGGCTCAGCCACTGCCAATGCTCCCGAGATATCACTTGGTAACCTACCTTTTTATTGCTGGAGAGAGGCTTCCCTGGGGTAAAAAAAGGAACTGTCAACTTTTGATTTTAGTAAACAATAACTACTTCATCTGAACCAAGCAGACATGTGTATACCTTACTCCTATCACATTACATCAGCTCACAAGTCTCTTGCAGTTACCCTGTTTGACAAAGCTGAGTCAGCATTAAAGTCATTTCTCGACCACAATTCAATAAAACACACAGAGCTGAGTGTCATAGAGATAAATCCATGAAATTAATCTTTACTGAAACCACTGGGTCTTAAATAGAGCAATCTAGCAAACCAAATTGCTGGATCCTATGTTCCATTCTTTGAAAATCTGTATTAATTTAATTAACAATGTGTTATTTAGCTAGCTGCCCTACATATATATTAATTTATGGTTCCAAGTTTACATTGTTTTGTTAATTAATTATCAGCAATTCCTCATACATTTAAACAAAACTAAAGTTCAGTTCTTGTTACTATCTTGTCAATTCAGCCTCAGTTCAGTTCTTGGCTTGAATGCAATTCAGCTGTAAATGTAGAGAATATAATCATTTAATGAAATATAGAATGTTACATGTGACTAAATTCACAAAACATATTAGGTTAAATTGCTTGCTACAAATTGAAGTATAGTAAATAGGTCTCACTCTAAAGGAATTATGGGAAAAGAGAGTACTTGTACATGAAATCTAAGAAAATAGAAAATTAAAAATATATATAACGTTATTTTCTTTTATTGAATTCAAATCATACTATTTATTAACAATGTAAATAGGTACAGTGTAGGAAATTAATAGTGGTGGAATGTAATTAAAAAAATGAATTAATTTAGTTTGGACTGTTGTCATCTCAATGCAAACGAGGGAGCGGCCCAGAGTTAATAAAGTGTTGACATAGTGTTGGATATAATATGATTCGTAGAGGGGAAATTAAACAAAATAATCCAAATTCATTTTGAATACCATAAAATGTTTCAGTAATTTGCAATATCTTTTATATAGGGTTATACCACCAGATATTTAATCAAATACAAAGACAACACTGGATGAAATACTTTCATTATCCTTTGAAAGCTGGTTTAGGCAACCTTGTCTTAACCTTCGTTTTTTAAATCTTCTTTTATACCCAATAAAATCCCATTATAAGTAACACGCCCTAAATATTAAAAAATTAAAAAACACACAAAGCTCACATAAATGTGATAAGGAAGATAAAAGACCCACAGCAAAGAAACTGATCTGATCTTGGAGGAGGTCTTCTCGCAGACTAACGTTTAAAAACAGGTATCATCCTTGTAAAGGCTTTCCCATACTTTGAATTTCATGAAGACAATAAATATTCTTGTCACTATGCGTCTATTTTGCAATTGTAACTTATTTTTAGTCAAGATAGAGTATAAAGTGAGGTCGTGATTAGTTTTCACTTTGAATTAAGTTGTCAGTAAATCCTTGAAAATACTTCAGAAACATGATTTTTAGATACATTTCCAGTAAAAAAAGATGGACAATGAACCAAGTTTGGTGAGCATACTGACAAATATTTTGTTTTCATAACAATAACCATGAAAAAAATAAGTTAACCCCTTAAGGACACATGACATGTGTGACATGTTATGATTCTCTTTTATTCCAGAAGTTTGGTCCTTAAGGGGTTAAATACATTTTCCTATACGGGAAATAGAAAAATAAAAAAGAGAGAGAAAAGAAAAAAGACAAATAAATAAATAAAACTGGGGAGGGGAAATGTAGGTAGAAAGCCCAATACTACGATGCCAGAAATGTTTGGAAGTAGGTGCAGATGGTTCCTCTCTAAGGTCATGAGGTCTAAGGTTGCCACGTGTGAAGATGTTGTGTTGTTCTATCTTGAAGTTGTGCCATAAGCTCTCCATCATATGTATAAACCATATGTTTGAAATAATAAGGCACAGTTTTTCAACTTTTTGGCAATAAGCACACTGTTTTCTGTCTAAATGAGATGAAGCAGAAGACGAGTATGTTTTCTCTATGTATAAACAATCAGAAATAGGTTAAATTTATCTTGCCATAGTATTGTTATTAACAGACACTGCCACCATAACTTATAAAAAGTCCTTGATCTCCCACATACACGTTGGCAAATATTAAAAGCATTGGGGTAAATGTACTGCAAGCATTAGGGCTCAAATACAACCAAGAGGTAACTGTAAAAGCAATTTCTTTATTAAGCACTGAAATCATATAAAGATTGATAATGAAAGAACCCGTTCTTACGAAAATACTAATTTGTTTGGATAGTTAGTGGCGATTTTCGTCGATGCAATTGATTAGATAAATGAATCAGATGAAACCAAACGGTTAAAAAATAGGCCAATTGGTGCACTGCAAAATAAATTGTATATAGGTGCATTTTACCACCATTTGGTTCACGGATAAAGGGAGAAGTAACTAACTGAGGAAACAAGGAGCAGTCAAAATCTTATATTAAATATATAAGAATAAAGTTTTTTTTTTCCTTTCCTTTTTATCGCTCATTTGATTGGTAAATAAAATAATAGTGTCTGTTCCCTAGCAATCAATCATATTTTTTCCAATTATTATAATTATTTATGTAGTTCCAGCAATTTCCAGAGTGCTTAACAATGGGGGGGACTAACAGACACGTAATTGTAACCAGACAAATTGGATGCACAGGAACAGAGGGGCTAAGGGTCCTGCTCTATCAGCTTACATGCTAGAGGGAGTGGGGTATAGTGACACAAAGGGTAAAAGTAGAGGTATCAAAGTAGATTGCTGGAAAAGTATTAACTGAGGACTTGGTAGATTATTTTTGACAGTGTGGGGAGGAGAAGCTGTAAACAGTTTAATTCATATGCTTTCCTGAAGAAGTGAGTTTTTAATAATTTATTGAAGGAATGGAGAGTGGGGGAAAGTCTAACGCAGAAGGGAAGGTAGTTCCACAGAAAAGGTGCAGCCCTGGAGTCTTGAAGGTGAGCATCAGAGGTGGGAGTATAGACAGAGGATAGACGTAGGTCTTCGGCAGAGGGCAAGAGCCTAGACAGGACATACTTGTGTATTAGGGAGGATAGGAGGATAGCTGCGTCCGGCATTAAATAGGGGCGGATGCGCACTATGTTTTTTAGATGAAAGCTGCAGGATTTGGCGATCGACTGGACATGAGGGGTAAAGGAGAGGTTGGAGACAAAGAAAACACCTAGACATTGAGCCTGCGAAGTAGAGGTGATGGTAGCATCATTGAATACGATGGAGACAGACACAGGAATAGCAACACTTGAGGGAGGAAAGACCAGAAGTTCTGTATTGGACAGGTTGATTTTAAGGAAGTGAGCAGCCATCCAATTGGAAATTGTAGAGAGGCAGTCAGAGACACGAGTCAAGATTGGCAGAGATAGATCGGGACAGAACAGGAAGATTTGCATGTCATCCGCATATGTGATAATGGAAGCCAAAGGAGCTGATGAGTTTACCAAGGGAGGTGGTATAGATAGAGAACAGTTGGGGACCAAGGACAGAACCTTGTTAATGCCAACAGAGAGGTGTTGGGAAGAAGAGGCAGAGCCACGAAAGACACAATGAAAGAGCGCTGGGAGAGGTAGGAGAGGCACCAGGAGAGAGCAGTATCCTGTAGACCGAGATTACGGAGAGAATGAGAAAAAGCTGTTGATGATCAACAGTGTCAAAGGCAGCACAAAGATCAAGGAGAATTAGGATAGAGTAATGGCTGAGAGATTTAGCAGCTATAAAATCGCTGGATACTTTGATCACAGCCGTTCTGACAGAGTGACGAGAGTGGAATCCAGACTGAAGTGGGTCAAGCAGAGAGTTGGTTTCAAGGAAGTCTGTTAATTTTGCATACACAACTCTCTCAAGGATCTTGGAGGCAAATGGCAGTAGCGAGATAGGCCGGTAGTTGGATGGGGAGTTGGGCTCAAGGATGGGTTTTTTTTAGAATCGGGGTCACGGTTGCATGTTTTAAGGGTGAAGGAAATGTGCCAGAGGAAAGGGAAAGATTGAAAATTTTAGTAAGAGGGAGAGCAAGAAAAGGAGACCGTGTGCAGATGAGATACGAGGGAATAGAATCGAGGGAACAGGTGGAGGGGCAGGAGGACCGGAGCGGAAACCTCTCCCACTGTAGTGGGTGTAAATGAGCATAGAACAACGCAGGGAGTTGGGTTGGGAGAAGTATTGGTAGGGGAGGGAGAGAGATTAGAAATCTCTTCCCTGATTGTAGAAATCTCAGTGAAGTGAGTTGCAAACCAGTCATCTCTTTTTTTTAGTGCCACAAATGGAACTCTATATCACCACACAGATAAGCCTGCTCATTCATTGTCCATTTAATTTGTTCGTTATATGTCCAGATGGAACTTTAGAGATGCAGAATTCAGACGGCCTGCAGATTGTCCAAAATTCGAACAAATCCAAATTAATTTGAAACAAAGTGCACAGTCTAATTGCTAAATACTTGAAATCAATGAAAAGTTGGAAAAAGCCAAAGACACAAATCATCAGTTAGACCTTTGGTATGCCTATTCACCATTAAGAGGGAGAGTTATTGTGTTACAGAGCACCATAATAAAGACAAATCCTAATTGAAGGGATACACATTTTGGCGCAACAAGGGAGATGAACCATGAGGAAAGTTGGGATAAGTGGGCAGCTTATACAAATATAAATATATGCAAGGTCCCACTATGCTTTAACAAATAAATGAAAAAAAAAATAGCTTGAACCCAAAATATCTTTCTGGGCAGAGAATATATATGACATATGTAAAGGAGTCAGAACTGCACTAAATAAATAGAATGGCTTAGAAACAGTGTTAACGTTAATAGTATTTAAGTGTTCTACCCAAGACATATATTGTAATCTTTCCATGCTTTATGATCATCATAAAGTTATTTGAGAAGCTGAGGATGGTTTGCCTGATACAAATGAGCCTGTCACGTTTAATGTAGGATTTACCTGACTTAAAAGTATAATCTTGATGAAGGGCTCTGACTAAGTGGATCCCAAATTTAAAGCTTCACATTGAAGAAAAAAGGGAATATATTAGTATGCAGACCAGTCAATGAGCCTACAGTTTCCTAAAATTATTAGGTGATTCTCTTCCTTAAACAAACCCTACTTGATCTAAATATCTTAGTTAAGACATATTGGTATTAAATATAGATGCTAACATACCTGCGTAATAATGTCAGAATTTATTAATGATATAGAGTAATACAACCCACAATGGGACACGGCCCCATGCCTCCATATGAATTTCTTTGAGAGATGCCTGCAGCATTTATGGTGTTGGATCGATATCAGTCTAAAATATTTGAAATAAAATAGTGAGATATTATATCATTATAGAAAAGCTCAGCTGTCAGGGCCCAGTGCTTGCTGGTTCATTAATCTTTAATTTAATATAAAGTGTACAAATTGATGTATTAAAAACAATTGATTAAACTGATTATCATGTAATGGTAGTGGTAAAGACACAAAATAAATATTTTAGTATTCTATCACTGGACATAATTTAGCCATGGATCATATAATTATATATGGTATGAGACAATCAATCCACTGTAGATTGAGGATTAAGATTGAGTGGTGTTTGCCAATCAAGTCAAGTGTCACTAATGTTAGAAATAAGTCAAAGTTTACTTTGGGTCCTCAAACACCTGTCAAGCATTCTTCGATGTTTTGTTGCAAATGTAAGAAATTTTTATGGAATGTTGTAAGGTGTCTCTATTTGGTAAAATATTAATGAAAATTAAACAGAACAGAATTTACAATAGGAAGTGTAAACATTAGATGACTCTTTACAGGAAGTGTTTAGGAAAGCTGTGTAAGTCACATGCATGGAGGTGTGGCTAGAGTTGCATAAATAAGAGTATTTAACTCCTAAATGGCAGAAAATTAAGCAGTGAGACTGCAGTGGCATGAGCTATACATCAAAACTGCTTCATTAAAGGGACACTCCAATCACCCTGATCACTTCTGCCCATTGGAGTGGTCTGGGTGCCAACTCCCATCACCCTTAACCCTGCAAGTGTAATTATTGTAGTATTTATAAAAGTTTACTTTGGGTCCTCAAACACCTGTCAAGCCTTCTTCAATGTTTTGTTGCAAATGTAAGACATTTTTATGGAATGTTCTAAGGTGTCTCTACTTGGTAAAATATTAATGCAAATGAAATAAAATTATAAATGAAACATGGGCCTTATCAATTCGCGAAAATGAATCAGGGGAAACTACTGAAAGAGTTACTCCAACCACCATGACAACTACTCTTTTGAGAAACAGTCATAGTGGTAGGAATCTGCATATGCAACATTTTGGCTTGGAATGCTGCGCAAAGAAATCTGCACTTTTGTGCCAAGGGCTAGCTACAACCCAGGCACATGTGACTTAGGCAGCTCGGAACTCTGTGCCCAATAAGGCATTATAAAGCTAAGCCAAGGGTGTCAACAAAAGGATTACAGTTGGTTTTAAGCTCTGATAAAAAAAATTCCAAGTGGTCCTCTGATAAAAAGCCTTGCGTTTTTGTCATAAATTCGTAATTAAGACTGCTTGGATTTCATTATTTATAGAATAATCAGATAAATCTCTAGATATTTCCTCAACAACCCAATAACCAAAGGGTCTGTAAACATGGTTCCATACAGTTTTCCAGAAACATAGTTTGCTATGGACGTGTTGCAAATGGCAATACTGTGTCCATGGTAAAATGATCAGACTATAGTAACTCATGGAAGGCAAAGAACTGTATATGGAGAATGATTAGGTAAACTACTGGTTAGGAAGCTATACCTCCTAAAGCAAGTTTATATGAAGCAGTTTTAGTGTAAATATCATGCCCCTGAAGTTTCACTGCTAAATCCATTGCCATTGCCATTTAGGAGGTAAATCACTTTGGTTTCTGTTTATACAGCTCTAGCCACACCTCCCCTGGCTGTGACTGACACAGCCTGCATGAAAAAAAAATGGTTTTACTTTAATCAGATGTAACTTACTTTAACCCCTTAAGGACCAAACTTCTGGAATAAAAGGGAATCATGACATGTCACACATGTCATGTGTCCTTAAGGGGTTAAAGTTTTTAACTCCTGCTCTGTAAATTGAACTTTAATTAGATACAGGAAGCTCCTGCTGGATCTAGAAATATATTAGCAGAGCAGGAGATAATACATTTTAAATTAAACATAATTTACAATAAAGGAAGTGTAAACACTAAATGACTCTTTACATGAAGTGTTTAGGAAAGTTGTGTAAGTCACATGCATGGAGGTGTGGCTAGGGTTGCATAAATAAGATGATTTAACTCCTAAATGGCAGACAATTGAGCAGTGAGACTGCAGTGGCATGAGCTATGCATCAAAACTGCTTCATTAAAGGGACACTCCAGGCACCCAGATCACTTCTGTCCATTGAAGTGGTCTGGGTGCCAACTCCCATCACCCATAACCCTGCAAGTGTAATGATTGCAGTATTTATAAACTGCAATAATTACCTTGCAGGGTTACGTCCTCCTCTAATGGCTGTCTATCAGACAGCCACTAGAGGGACCCGAAAAGTGTTTTACACGATGCTGGACATCCTCACGATTTTAACCCCTTCAGCAACATGGGATGTGGGGTGGGAGGGAGAGGGGCACTGCAGTAACCTGCAGTGCCAGGAAAATGGATATGTTTTCCTGGCACTTGAGAGTTCATTTAAGCTAAATGTGTTGTCCCTTTAAGCAAATAAATTAATCTTAAAATTCTATAAAATACTATAGAAGAAATCATCCCAGTTTCTATCAAATCAGATGGTGCCAAAAAAAATGTGCTGTTGCAAAAAAGTTCAAGCCAATTTTTTTTTCACGGGAGCTGTTGCAGGAAAATTACATCTGTTTTGTTTGTCTCATTATTGAGGTATAAACGAGTGCGGGAAATAGGTCATGTGTAGAAGAATAACATCTTCCATTATGTGTGCATAATTGCAAATAGCCATGAAATATTTTTTGGAAGAGTTATACTTATCTATATTGTGATTCACTTAATATACATAACTGTAGGGAGTTGGGGAGGTGACATCACCTTAGATATAGCAAGATGGCTATTCCCCAGCATCCTTCACACTGAATAAGCCATAAGGAAAAGATCACCATTGGATAGCTTGGAAAGAGTTCAGAATGAAAGTGCTGACAAAAACATAATGGCAGGGATGGTGGCATTGCTTTGAATTAAATTGGTTCATTTGAAAAGAAAAAGAAAAAAAAAATAGGGAGGGGGGAGAGTCGAAAAAATATACAGAGAAAAACATGTAATAGGCAAGTCCACAGCGAAATATCCCAAGTCATGCACAATTAAAACAAATAAAAATGACTAAATGAAAATGAATCAATAACATTTAAGAAAAAATAACCAGTCAAAAAGTGTAGTTATGTTAAAGCATGAAAAAGGTCCAGATACAAAATAAAACAAGAACCAAAAGCAACAAAATGTACACCATCTCATAAAAAGTAAAGAGCAGGATGAAAAAGCAAATCTACCATCCACGGTACAGACATTGAGTGAGGAAGCTATTGAAAAAAGAAAAAGTTCCCTTTAGGTCTTTTTTTTTTCTTCTGTACTCTCCGTCTCTTTCTTTTTGTACCTAGGCCACTCTCCTCATTCACAATGCGCATTGTATTCTTTCAAGACAATACAAGTCTGAACTAGTAGTAAAACTCTGAACTAGTATCTAAAATATTACAGAATATAATGAGATTCTGTACAATTCTAGGAACTGATCCATTTAATAAATTAGAATTCTAGTTCTTTAGGTTGTCCTATTTATCTTTTAGAGCTTGCAGATCACTTGGTTGGTTGCGGCTGTGATCGATATATCATTATGAGGGTGGTACAATTCATTTTGTCCTAAGTCTAGAGAGTCTTTCAATCTACTAGTGTTGCAAGATCACCTTGATCAATGGTGATCCTATCCTGGTTTGGTAATTACTGTATTTTGTTTCTCTATGTCTAGTTTCATACATGAAGCTTCTAGCTAGGTGATTAAAGGCTTGACACCATCTTTGACAATGCTAAAATTAATGTTGCAGAAACATACAACAACAAAAAAGAAAAAAAAAGAAACATGCTTTATGTGCAAATAAGATAAAGGCAGCTCTATATTACAGTCCCCTAGAATCCATGATTGGAGCACAATATAGCCTTAAGTGAGACACTACAAAAAATATATATATTATGTCATATATGTTTCACCTTTTACTTTAGTATTATGCTTCTGACATCTTATTTTGACATTTGACTCATAATCATTTTAATCAACAATTTAATGCTGATATGTGATCATTTTAATAATCGAGTCTCCTTCATAACACTACAGAAGCATCATGCTACATATTTTAACAGTTCTGGTCATATTTTGGGACACGTGTTCTTCTATCCCCATAAACAGGACATTAGAGAAAAAGTTAACATGCCTTTTTATCTGGCCACATCATATCCCTAGTAAGCCTCCACTCCAGCTATGTCTTTTACATTGAATACCTCCCAATGACTGGAGGTAAGAAATGACTTTTGATAAAACTGAAAACAAAGAACATGCAGCATTAATTAAGTGTTTACTTTTTTCTTGATATTTTTCATTCAAGTGTAATTAATTTTACACAAATGGCAGCAATTTGCACAAATATGATCAGCATTGCATTGGAGTTCGTATACTGTAAAGATCAAGTATTTAAAATAGAATAATAAAAAAAATAAAAACCCCAAATCATGATAAACAAAAATATGATTTCATAAAAGAGAGACCATGGTGCTACAACGTTTACACGTGGTGTCCCAAAAAAATTAACAGGCAATGAATGGAAAGCATTAATATACTACTCGGTAACTTTGTTATTGCTTAATGTCTAAAGCCATTAAATATTTGGCAGGCTGTTTACATTTTTCATTGGTAACGCAATATGTAGGACAGAGTCCTTTATTTAAAACTTTGCATGACATACTGATGAGTGCAGAATTACTTTCTGTGACATAATGCATATCTATGGATTCTCAGGGAGTTAACACCTTCAGCATCCAAGGGAAGCATTGTCCCTTGGTATTGCTCATTGAATGTTACCTAATCTACTTTGAGGTGAAAATAGGCACAATAGAGACTAATTTAACAGCCTTAAATATGTAGTTGTGGTCAGCGACAAAATCCATGATAAGGAGCAAAAGTCAGTTGTGGTGTGCCGACACCGACGTACGGGGTAGGCTTTTAAATAAAGAGGGCCCACCAGGGTTGTGATATGAAAGTGAAGGGAGCTATGGGAGGTGTGAAATGGATGGCAACGACTCAAGTAAAGGGTTTTCCTGGGTTTATATAGATTGGGTACCACCTCCCACAACTACAGGCCTAGTCTTTACATTTATGAGTTTTAAATTACCAGCTGACTACTACATGTACATAGCCAAAGGGTCTGTATATGGTGAAATAGTTATTTGTGGTCTGCCTATAAAACAATTTATAAAGTTATATTCACGTACATTTAGTTGTTCCTTCTAGAACATACCGTTATTTAATGAATCCTGTCTATATGTGCCACTCGTCATCAAACATATCACATGATGCTTACTGGACAAAAAGAGCAGCTTATTTGCAGGATCCCAATACCCTTATTACCCTATAGGAATTATTTTATATTTATATATCTCTATACTTTTTTGATATCTACTATCTATAGATATCAAGGGGAAAGGCTAATTATAGAGTCTAAACTGATCTTTTTCCATCATGTTAACTGGCATGGAGGTTTCATAACATAATAGCAGGCCTGGGGCCCCAAGTGCCTCGTCCATATGTGGTCCAGGGCCAGGTCAGCAGTATTCGGTTCCCAAATCGTCAGTGCATAGCCCCTTCACATATATTCATTGTGCCAAGGGAGCCTCACACCATTGCCTGCCTAGCTGTATAAATCACTCTTTTCTAATCTGTTCTCTGATAATAAAATAGAAATAGATATTCCTGGCTACTCCATTTTCAAATTATTATGAGTTTTGATAATCCATAACATTTAATAAAATAGAACAATATGTGAAATAAGTTACATTTGTGCTTACATCATTTGTCAAACATATCCATTAAATCCTCATCTTCTGACCACATAAATAGGACCCTAATACAAAAATTATTAAGGCGTCGACTGGACTGAGAAAATAAATAACTCAAGTGCTATAAACAGGTCATTGGGAGTACAAAAGGAAGCCCTACTCAAAATCTTGTGGATTAGTATGTCTCAAGGTCTTCAAACTGGCAATCTGTTAGTGTTGAACATGTGGACCTCCTTTAAAATGTGCTTAGCATCCAGTCAACATTAATGAGCATAGAAAGTATAAAATAAATGTTACATGTAAAATGGAATAGCTAGGCACAACTCACTATACAACACAATGCTCCAAACCAAGCAAGTGTAAAATAACATGCCTTCCTTCTATGTTGAGACATTTCCGAGGACGTCACTTGATAGATTTTCAAGCAAAACAGTTGCATGTCCACTCATCTAATAAAGAATCCTCAAGAATTTAGCACATAGCAAAGGAAGGCAAAACATATACTTAGCTTCAAAATAAATGTTATCATGTCCTAAAGCTCAACACATTAAATCGATTGTTCTTTTGATCATACATCTTAGTGGTGGGTGGCTGTATTTTACAAGCAGTAAGTTGTCTTCAAGTTAACTTTATATAGCAAGACACCCAATAAATATGTGATTTAGAGATTGTTCCTTCTAATATTGTACACTAACAGGACCCCCTGTTGCTTTATTTATGGTGATGATGTCTATAAGATTTCATTCTACTATTGTGCAACTGAAACCACATGTTGCTCATCATCATATTTCACATGGAGACCAAACTTTTAGAAAAACTCTGACTTCCATAGAGTTGACTGTGCAGCTCAGACTCTAAGGAGATAATATCAAGCATAGTATTTATCTCTTGTGGCAAGTGTATGATTATTTCACCTCAGTGTTAAATGCATAATTAGTAATGGTGATAGATAGATAGACAGACAGACAGACAGATTTTCTCTTTTGGGTTTAAATATATAGACAAGTATAATGTACACAACTATTTATCATATTGATTTTTATGATTAGAAAATAAATCTATTAATAAAAAAAACTAATGAACTTTGAACTACTAAGATTGCCAGATGTACTCATTTACATCCAATGAATATGAAGAATCAGTCATTTGACATCTATACAGTGCTTTGCAAATATATTCAGAACCAAAAAATTGTTCCAGATTAAAAATTACATTTAAAAATGCACTAACGATATTTTTATTGCAAATTCATCTGCTCAGTGTACATTTTAAAGCCCACAGTACTAAGTACTCATATAGTACAAATCTCTCATATTACTATTTAGTAAGGCACGTTATGCTGTAACAACAGCTTTAAAAGGGAACTGTCACTTCTCTGGAATTTAAACCATTGAATAGGTGGCTGCGTTTCTCCTTTCCTCTTGTCTCAACACTTGCCTGCTCGATCCTGTCTCATCTCACCTTATCAGATCTCTCTCCCCCTGTCTTGTGCCTTCCTTAACACACATCTTCAACTGCTCTCTCTCTCTTCTCCCTGCTGACCTTAAACATGCCACTGTAGTACCTATCCTGGAAAAAACTAACTCTTGACCCGTCCTCCCCCACTAACTATCGTACCATATCCCTGCTCCCTTGTTCCTCAAAGCTTCTGGAAAGACTTGTCTTTAACCCTATGTCTTACTTCCTCAATTCCAACTCTCTCCTTTACACTCTTCAATCTGGTTTCCGCCCTCTTCACTCTACTTAGACTGCTCTTATCAAAGTTACTAACGGCCTTATCACAGCAAAATCCAAAGGCCACTACTCCATACTAATTCTTCTTGACCTCTCTGCTGCCTTTGACACCATTGATCATGCTCTCCTTCTCCAAACTATTCAATCACTCAGTCTCTGTGACTCTGTCCTCTTGTGGTTTTCCTCTTATCTTTCCCAATGCTCATTCAGTGTCTCCTTTTTTAATGATCCCTCCTCCCCTCGTCCTGTCTCGGTTGGAGTCCCCCAAGGCTCTGTCCTTGGTCCCCTTCTATTTTCTCTTTATTCTACCTCTCTTGGCAAACGTATTACCTCATTTGGATTCCACTACCACCTGTACGCTGATGACACCCAGATATATATCTCCTCCCCGGACCTCTCACCTGCCGTCCTGCAACGTGTCAACGCTCACCTTTCTTCCATCTCTGACTGGATGTCCTCCTGCTTTCTGAAACTCAATCTCTCTAAAACTGAGCTCCTTGTCTTTCCTCTTCCTAATACTAATCCTCCTCTTTTGCTCTCCCTTCAAGTTAGTGGTATCCACATAAGTCCATCCTTGCAAGCACGCTGTCTTAGCGTCATACTTGATTCTGGCCTCACCTCTGTGCCAAATCCTGTAGATTCCATCTTAAAAATATAGCCTGTACCCTTTCTTACTCAAGGTGCTACTAAGGAGCTTGTCCATGCTTTAGTAATTTCTCGCATGGATTATTGTAACCCTCTCCTAATTGGTCTTCCCAAAAGCCGTATTGCCTCACTACAGTCTGTAATGAATGCTGCCGACAGACTGATTTTCCTCTCTAGTCGGTCCTCTCACACCTCACCCCTCTGTCATTCCTTACATTGGCTTCCTGTATCCTATTGGAGTCAATTCAAAGTGCTAACCCATACCTATAAAGCATTGAACAATCCTAGCCCCTCTTATATCTCTTTACAGTTCCATAGGTATGCCCATTCTCTGTCTCTCCACTCTGTCAGTGACCTTCTACCGTTCACTGCTTGCACCCGTACGGCCAACTCACGCTTGCAGGACTTCTCGCGGGCGGCTCACTTCCTATGGAATTGCCTGCCTTCCGCCATCAGACTCTCTCCTAGTATTCAATCCTTTAAGAAGTGCCTTAAAACCCATCTCTTTAGGAAAGCTTATGGCCTACCAGAATAATCTCTACCTCACATACCTGTCTCTTGCTCTCTCCTAAAGTGCAGCACTTTACTCTTTCCTCCAGCTCTGCTTCACTCCCACCTTATTTGATTGCTATTTCCTGTCCTAATGTGTTTTATTCCCCACCTCCTATAGACTGTAAGCTTGTTTGAGCAGGGTCCTCTTCAACCTATCGCTCCTGTAAGTTTTCTTGTAATTGTAATTGTAATTATAGTTAAATCCACCCCATAATATCGTAAAGTGCTACGGAATCTGTTGGCGCTATGTAAATGTCAATAATAATAATAATAATAATAATAATAAAACATTGAAAATCATCTATAACTCGTGTTTACTTTTTTTTTTTTTCATAATTTTCGTAATGCACCATTTTATTTTAAATGTATATAAAAGATTTAGAAAAATAGCATCACAATCCAGTTCAGGCAAGACAAGGCCATGGCAAACACTGCAAATGAAGAGGGGTCATAATAGAAAAAATGTTTCATTTCTCCTCCTCCCCATATGATTCTCTCTGCTGACTGCCTGGTGCAAAGGACTTAAGCAAGGTGTGGATTTCTATATTTGATTTTGTTTACACCTCACAAATACATATGTGTTAAATATAAAGATAAGGAAACATAATGTTAAAAAATACTGGTGACAATCCCCTTTAAGTCTTAAAGGATAAGTATCTACCAACTTTGAACACCAAGTGAGAGTAATGTTCATCCCTTTTTATAACAGATTTGCTCCATTTGGTTTGGATGGTGCTTGTGAACTGCTATTTTCAAATAGTGCCACAGATTCTCATAAGCTTAAGGTTAAGACTTTGGCTGAACCAAAATTGGATATTCTTGTTTTAGCTCTGTTTTACAGAGAAATGTGAGATTTGGCCATGTGTCTTTTACATTGTATCTTGCATTACACGCGATCATTTAGTGCTTATTTCTGTCTGACTTGCTGATGTTTCACGTTTATATTTTCTGTTTTTTTGTTTTTTTTTTACTTTGTATTATAAAACCTGCACCATTATATATTGCTGGTTTGCTAATTTATTGCAGTACATACTTGTTTTTATTTTTTTTTAATCAAAATTAGCATTTTTACCTAAAGATGAGTAAAATGACGACTGCATGACAAGCAGTATAGGAAAATGAATGTATATTGTAAGATATTTTTGAAAATACGCTTTTATAAAAATATATAATTATTTTGGATGTTTAGTAAGTTTAATAAGTGTATCGACAGATTAAGTTATAAATTATAATTAAGTTATAAACTGAAAAGAAGAGTTTCCCGTATAAAGAATTATAAAATGGTAGTGGTAAGTTTGGTTACAACATGAGCTGCCTTGACTTGTTGATACTATGAATAAGACACATATTTTAATGCAATTTAACTTATGTCTACAATGTTTTTGGCATAAAGGTCAACACCCTTTGCAGCTGTTTTTGTATTTCGACTGGATCCTTGTGTGCCTCTTCCATGTTTTCTAAGCCCTGTTTTGGAAGGCATTCTAGCAAAAGTCTGATGTGTGTGGTACTTTGTATTTTTCTTGCTCACTATTTGTTTGTACCAATATTTTACTCTTGATGTAATAGGTGATGTAATAGGATTTCCTTTTTTCAATACATAGGATTATAGATAACTATTAATATGCAGACTTGTGACTTCTTGGCCTGGCCCCGGTTTTATTTTTGGCAAGCATGTGTAATACATAAATGTGTACATGTGTGTATATATATTAACATTTTAGAATAAGGAAAACGTTAGTCACAAAGCAAAGGTGGAAATCGAAAGAAAATTGAATATGATATAATGAAACTAATGAAATGTATAGTGTTATGATGTGGGATATTTTCCTTATGCATCTGGTTTGCGGATTATGGAGAAGAGTGATTTACTCCTCAATTTATTACACCACACATCATTTAGAGTGACTTTTTCTTTAACCACGCTATGCATATGCATATGAAAACTTATACATTCACGTCAACGTTTTTTTTCTGCAAAACTGAATTTGAAAACACATTATAAAATTGGAAAGTTAGAGGATATGCCAAGAGTAAATGTAAAACCTCTTGCAAGAAACCTGGTCACAGTGTAAATCTCCATCCTATAGTTTGCAGGAGCAGCCTGGCTACAAAAGGGAGACATGCTCTAATGTGAAAATAATCAGCCATTAACAGGAATTTGTACCTACAATATTCTTTTTGAAGGAAATGCAGAACATAATTCTGTCACTACTGATAGTGAGCTGGAACCTTCCCAAATTCTCATCATATTAGGTATTCTACCTTGGCCCTGCTTGATTATTCTTTTATTTTGCCCATTTGATGGAAGCCCCAAATATGACTCCTAACCCAGAACTCACAGACTTCTATTTCAATACAACTTGGGCTAGATAACTATGGCTAGTGAAGATGTGAGATTTTATTTTTTGGGGTGATTTTTATGGTGATAGATAGTCCAAGTGTTTGTCAAAAGCCAAAGAGATGGCACCCAAATACTCCTGGCACCATAACCACTACAATTAGGTGAAGGTACTTACAGTGTCCCTTTGAGAAATAAATATGCAATCTTTCTAATAACAAAGATAGGAAGACACAAGTTGGCAAAGGACTGGTGTACAGCCTAAATGTTATCATTGTATTTGTTGGCACAATATATGGAGAGGTGTGTAGGGACGCTATTTGTGAAATATGGACTGGAATACAGATCTGGGGTTTTGGGCTTTCTAGAAAGACTGCAGTAAGTGATTGTTCACCCTCAATCTATTTATAGGTAGGAAGAACTTTATTTTAATGGAGGAAAGAGAATTAGGTAAATGGAATCCTTTCTATTAATAAATTATAAATGTGGATGAACAGATAATCTGCTGTTGTTAACTTCAATAAAACCTGTGTAACCATCACTAAAAGAAATGCAATTGTTGTATCAACTATATCAAATTGGGCAGAAAGCAGACACCTTTAAAATATACTGCTGTCTAAAATTTGATCCATTGAATGGACTTAGAAATGAGAAATTCTTCAATTTATGTCAAATGAAAAAACAATATACAAAAGTGGACACTTGTAGCTGAAGGTTAAAAGTTTTAGCTGCAAAGGAATTACAAAACAAATAAAAGTCACTTAAATATTGTTCTAGGGTATTTCACTTTGTAGATGATATGGGATTCAAGTGACCCCACAGTTTGATGTGCTACCAAAAATTCAGACTCACTGTTAGAGAGAGTGGTCATGCTGTTATTATCAAACACATACTTGTTTAAACTAAAGAGAACCCGTGAGCAGTGCACTGACTCTGGTAAAAGAAAGGTATGGGAACGTTTTAACCAGAGTTATACAAATATTTCACTATTTTAGATAGAAAATTATATGTTTTATTGAAGCACTGTAGCAATTATTTAAACCTGGGAACTTGAGAACCTTTCTCTTGAAGATTATATTATTCAAGATAGCAAGAGGTAAGTAAGGTTCTTCAATGACCTCTTCTTGAATACATTCTTGCTATATCTAGAGATAAAGCAAATAACAGCTTGGGCCTAAATCATAGATTCTAGAACAGTCGATTTAGGAGTTAAATCACTTTGTTTATGTAGCTCTAGTCACACCTCCGTGTATGTGATTTACACAGACTTGCTAAATACTTCCTGTAAAGTGAGATATAATGTTAGCACTTCCTTTATTGTACATTCTGTTTATTTATTTAATTGTCTCCAAAACAGTTAATAGTTTGCTAGACCTTACTGGAGCCTTCTGTGTGTGATTACAATTCAATTTACAGAGCAGGAAATAAAACCTTCTGAAGTAAGTTAACATCTTGGCAGATATGGATTGAAACCATTTTTTAATGCAGGCTGTGTCAGTCACAGCCAGGGAGGTGTTGCTAGGGCTGCATAAGCAGAAACAAAATGGTTTAACTCCTAAAGGGCAGATAATTGAGTAGTGAAACTTCGGAGTCATGAACTATACACCAACACTGCTCTGAAGTTGTTTTGGTGACTATAGTATCCCTTTAAATACATTTTTAAAACCCAACAAGGTAAACTTTTGTCAATAATGCTCCATTAGTCTTAGTGTAATAGTGTCTTCAAAGGTAGTCACCCGCGCATTCCCTCTGAGTACAGTTAATGTGATGTAGAGTGTGTGAGGACAGTTTCTGTCAAGAGAAAGGACAAAAGCAGCACATTAAATTGATCTCTCATTCTTTGTCTTTTTTTGTAATCCGAAACACATGGTTGAGGATTCAACCAACTGCTGAAACCTTTATCAAGACACTACATAAAGAGTGTAATGGACAACATAATAGTCAGCCATATGGGTTAGTACATAAATAATAGTAAGTGATAGTAAGAAACTGCAATAAATAATGTTGCTAACTAGATAGAGATCAGAGCATTGTCTTGTAATTTGGCTATAAAATAGCTATGAAGACATGGTAGATGATTTTCTTGGCAAGTATGTACAAATGTATAATATAAGAGATCAAACAATGCATTCATGTAATGGAATTTACTGATAGTAAACATCAGTTTTAATGTTCAGTAGACAATTCACGAAATTAGGAAGAGAACACTAGGAAGCAGCAGAGGTTATTTTGTCTTTTCTTTGTAAAAATTATTTCTATTGATGTGACATAAGTACTTGTAGATGTGAGTACTCTTGGTCACTTTGGAACTTTGCCACAAAAGTTATGCATTTACCGCTTAAAGGGATACTGTAATGCCTGGAATACAAAGCTATATTCCTGGCACTATTGCTCCCCCTGCCTCCCGCCTTCATCGCGCCCCACCTGGTAAATAAAGGTTTTACATCCCTTTGTTTACATACCTTTTCCCAGCGCAGAAGTCCGTTGGCACTAGGTCGACGCTCTGCCCCCTCCTCCGCCCCATGATGAGCGGGGTCTAATTCCTTGCGCGCATTAGACCTCCCCATAGACCTCCCCATATGGGAAAAAAATCTGAAGCTGGAGGTCCTCATGCAGAGCGTGAGGACGTCCAGCGTCAGATACCAGACCAAAGGTCCGTTTCAATTCAGTAAGCCCTTTAGTGGCTGTCTGGTAGACAGCCACTGAGGGTAGACTTTGAGCTGCAATGTAAACATATGTTACATTGCATCACTAAGTGCAAAAGGGACAGTGCACCCAGACCACTTCAATTAGCTAAGGTGGTCTGGGTGCTTACAGTGTCCCTTTAAATAGGAAATCTCATTGGTGATGCAGTGTATTAGGTTGTTACTGTGAATTATTTGCATTTGTGATCATCTTTGGACTGGACTAAATTCAGTTCCGAATATACTAATATATCAATTCAACATGCTACATGCTATATGCTATTTACTAATCTCCTTTCTGAAAATGTCCTGAAATTGCAGTTAAAACATGGTTTTACTAAAATCTACATTGATAATAATAATAATATATAGGAGCTATATTAAACATTCTGTTGTGTTTTTTTTTTTCAAGCAAAACTTGGCAGGAACATAGATGGCTTTAAAGGTGCCATTTGATCTTGAGAAAGGTCCTAGAGAGGACCGAAACGTCGATCTGTTGACTTTTTTCTATGGAATAAAGGAAACGTAATATGGAAGACCGTGAGTGCAGCCCATATGTTCATTTGTTTTGTATCAGCAAATCCCAGGACGGGCACCCGGAGTTTAGCCTGAGTGCAAGGAAAACCATTTTGCTTTGTATATATGTCTCAAAAAAATTGGATGATGTCTTGATGTGTTTGATACTAAGCTAACACCATACTAGGCTAGGCAGTGTCCAACGTGAAGCAAGTGTCTGGAGAGCATTGGGAAGTTATACATACATTTTATATATTTGTGGATGGGCTCCTTTGTGTTTATATAGTGTTTATATTTGCCTATATACATTACTATAGACATGTGCTCATAGCAGGGGCGTATTAGCCGCGAGGCAAACAAGGCATTTGCCTTGGGCGGCATTTTCCAGGGGGCGGCAAAAAAAGCCGCCCCCAAATGCCCAAGGCAAATGTCTTGTTAGCCTTGCGGCTAACAGACATGCCGGCGGGCTCCTGGGCGGTCGGGCGGCGCTGGTGGGCGGCCGGCGAGGGAGCACTTCCCCTGAGCTGTCTGCTCAGCTCCCTCGCCAGCCGCAGAGTGAGGGCTGGGAGGCGGAGCCGGAATATGACGTCATATTCCGGCTCCCAGCCTCACTCTGAGGCTGGCGAGGGAGCTGAGCAGACAGCTCAGGGGAAGTGCTCCCTCGCCGGCCGCCAACCCGCCTGCCCGCCAGGCAGTGCCGCCCGATCGCCCAGCAGCCACTGGACCACCAGGGAGGAAAAGACACCCTCCCCCCCAGCATTCCCAAAGGTAAGGAGGCTGGGGGGGGGGGGGGGGTGTTAAATAAAAAAAAAAATGTGTTAAAAAAAAAAATAAAAAAAAAATGTGTTAAAAATAAATGTAAAAAAATGTGTTAATGTGGGTGGGTGAGTGGGTGTCTGTTAGTGTTTGTGTCTGTTAGTGTCTGTTAGTGTGTGTGTCTGTTAGTGTGTGTGTGTGTCTGTTAGTGTGTGTGTGTGTCTGTTAGTGTGTGTGTGTCTGTGTCTGTTATTGTGTGTTTCTGTTAGTGTGTATGTGTTTGTTAGTGTGTGTTTCTGTTAGTGTTTGCGTCTGTTAGTGTTTGCGTCTGTTAGTGTGTGTGTCTGTTAGAGTGTGTGTGTCTGTTAGAGTGTGTGTGTCTGTCTGACTGTGTGTGTCTGTTAGTGTGTGTGTGTCTGTCTGACTGTGTGTGTCTGTTAGTGTGTGTGTCTGTGAGTGTGTGTGTATGTTAGTGATTGTGTGTGTCTGCTAGTTTGTGTCTGCTAGTGAGTGAGTGTGTGTCTGTTAGTGTGTGTCTGTTAGTGAGTGTGTTTGTCTGTTACTGAGTGTGAGTGTGTCTGTTAGTGTGTGTGTGTTTCTGTTAGCGAGTGTGTGTTTCTGTTAGCTAGTGTATGCGTATCTGTCAGTGAATGTGTGTGTGTGTGTATTTAGAATGCGGGGCGGGGGGAAAGGTTGGGTGGGGGTGGCGCGGGGGGGAAGGGGGTGCGCCTGAGTTTTGTCCTGCCTAGGGCAGCACAAAATCAGGATACACCACTGGCTCATAGAGTAATAGATTCTGAAGGAAATGAAGAAGCAAATTGGAAGGTGTGCTAAATGAATTGTAAAATGTTGATTATTAGAATTAATTTAGTCATGAAATATATAGATACACACTGGAGCGGATCCAGAACCAAATCTCAGGAGGTGGACTAGTAGATTATTTAAAGGAACAATCCAGTCACAATAACCACTACAGCCCTCTGTAGTGGTAATGGTACCAGGAGTGCCACGGCGCCCTCCCAAAGTAAGTAGTCAAACCGTTTAAGAACAGTTTGACAACTACCCCCCCACAATTGCCTGTTGCCTCCCCCCGGGTCCACCACTGGATACACATGTATGTATACTTTTGTAGCAAATTGCCAATGACTGTGCCTAGATTGTGACTGCAGAACAGGAATCTCTATATTTTAGTAATAATTTGTTCTGTGTCATTACCAACTATCATTGAAAATCACAGACTGGAGGGTAGGGCTAGTACCTTTGATATAACATACAGAAGAGTTGCTAAGGGTATAACAGAACATTTACAGGTTTATTTACTAAAGAGTAAATTCAAAGTGAATTTCAAATTTATGGTCAAAATAACTAAAGCAATTATGCTTTTAGTTTTGCTACTCTGGCCTTAAATTTGAAATTGACATTGAATTCTCACTTTAGTAAATAACCCTGTTTGCTCTATCGGGCAGAATTGGTGCAAACAAAACCCCACGTTATTGGATCGAGCCCATGCACATCTTTTTACATCCAGCCCATGGATACAACAGTATTCAACCCTTATTCCACAAAGGAAAGAAACACTTGCTATAGTTAACACATTTATTAAGTTAACTCAACAGGAATAATAAATACATGCTTTCCAATGAGAATCATGGGCACAGAGAATCATGGCCATAAACCATTGCCCACTCCTGGCAGACCTGTCTGAACGTCATCATAAATTGTGCCAATTTTCTAAGAGTTTCATTAATAGCTTTAGCAGTTATACACACCTTAAAACCTCAAGAACCCAAAAATCATTACGTGAATAAGCAATATAGAATTTATAGACATGTGCAATTCGTTTCATTTTGAATGTATATTCGGAAGGATTTTGTGCAATTCGGACATTCGGATGCTTATGAATGTCCGAAGTTCGAATTGCCGAATTTTTCGAATTGCCTCTGAAAAGTGGCAAAACAAGTGGTTAGGGTTAGAGTTTAGAGTTAGGGTTTAGGGTTAGGGTTTAGGGGTTATGGTTAGGGATTAGGGTATAGGGTTAGGATTAGAGTCCGAATTATCAAAGTTCCGATTTGCCGAAGTGCCAAACCGAATGCCATTGGTCTGATTTGCCGAGGCAGACAATTTTTTTACTAAAATGAATTTCCGAACCGAACCAAATTTTTTGCCCATGCACATCCCTCATAGAATTGGCGTTAGGATATTGTTCATTTTTGTTGACTCAAATCAAAACCACTGGCTTTCTGCTTAATGCCAATTTCTTACAAAAAGCTAAAAATATAATATAGTATAAACAGAGAGCAAATATTGTCTTGGTTTACACAAAACCAACCACTAATTGGCTCATTTCCTGACACATTAAGTTAAATTTCTATAAGAAAACTAGAAATCTCAGGACACGAGAATGTAAAAATAAACAGAAGTTCACGGTTTCCATCTTTTATCCCCAGCTGATGACAAAAAATCCGACAGCCATTCTGTATTTTAGCTAACATGTTCTTTATAATTTAAACCAGCAGTTATTTTAATGAACACACACATCACACAATCTAAAATTATAAATATCCGCCCAATCTTTCAGCTAGGATCCTGTAACAAATAAATTAGGGGAAAAATATATAATTGTTATAAAATATTCATGTAAAAACACACTGGCCAACTCAGTGATAACAGTTTATACTATTCTTTCTCAATGGAAACAAAATAATATTGGATTTGTTATAAGTGAGTCCAACCAGTTATGTTTTACAAAGATTTGGTTAGGGAATCCCCTGTGATAATCTGGACAATTAAAAAGTAATTAAGATGAAGTAAAGGATGTGATGAAATATACTGTGCTAATTGCAAAATAAACAGTGGAAAGAAAAACAGGTGGTCTAGCTATATTATAAACTGGTGGATTTAGCCTAGTCCCGAGGGAACTAGCAAAAGGCCAGGGCTTAAAAAGAAACTTTTATGACACTTCGTTTTCCCCACATGGCCCTATTTATCCTTAAAAATAGTGCAGAAAAGTTTTTACAAAAATATGTTGGCTATTTTGCTCTAATTAATTTATATAAACTTTAGCTCAGAAAATATACAGACATCCCATCGGGATAGTATGGAGCTCCAGAGGTGACAGAGAATATATATATATATATATATATATATATATATATATATATTTATTTTTTTTTTTGTTACTTTATTAACTTATTTGCACAGTTTAACTATTTAGTGTGAGCTATATGGTTAACTTGTGTGCATGATTTACTAAATCATGAGATAACTATCATGTGAGCAGCAGGACTGGTGCTCTAGTAACCCCTTACCTCACTATTTGCTGCCTCAGCCTGTTTTGGTCCCTGTCTGATCTCCAACATGGCAGTGGAGTAAGCTGGCCCCACCAATGACGTCATAGTACAGTGTACATAGTACATAGTAAATGTGCCTGAGTTAACCCAAAATAGTTTCAGCATGCATTAGACATGTGCAATTCGTTTCGGTCCAAATTAAAATTCGGCCGAATTTCGGGTAATTCGGACATTTGGGTGCTTCTGAATGTCCGAATGGCTGAATTGCAGAAGTGCCGAATTGCAGAAGTCCCGAAGTGCAGAAATGCTGAAGTGCCGAAGTTCCGTAGTTGCCAAAATTCCGAGGTGTCAAAGTGCCGAAGTTCCGAAGTTCCGAAGCACAGTATTGCCTAAGTAATAATATACTTAACCAGTGAAAGAAGAAGAATGTTACACTGTATACAATTAAAAAAAAAAAGATTTCAAACATAGCCAGGATTCAGCTGTAAGCATTTGCAACACTTACAACAATCAAGTAACATACATTCATATAAAATGTAAGTTACTTGGCCAGTCATGTAATGACAGGAATGAATAAGTAGATAACTCCCTAATTCCCACGATATTAGGGAGCTATCTACTAAAAGGCTGAAAGACCTAAATTGGTCTTTCAGCCAAATTTACTAATACTAAGTAAAGATTACACAGTATTAGTCAATTATACCGCGAGTAGGGGCATGTCTATTAAACAGTAAGCAGCCTGTGGCTGCTCACTGTAAAAAAAAAAGGTCCCCCTTCCTGAGCCACCACCCGCGACGTGCCCCCCGGCCCCCACCCCTGAGCGGCTGGTGGGGGCCCTAAAGTAAAAAAAGGGGGGAGGACCTATTGTCCTCTCCACCAGCCCCCAACCCTGAGTGGTGGGTGGGGGCCCTAAACTAGAATAAGGGGGGGACCTAATGTCCTCCCCCTGGCCCTCACCCCTGAGCGGTGGGTGTGGGCCCTAAATACAAATTGGGGGGGGACCTAATGTCCTCCCCCCTGGCCCCCACCCCTGAGCGGTGGGTGGAGGCCCTAAACAAGAATAGGGGGGGAACCAATGTCCTCCACCCTTGCCCCCACCCCTGAGCGGTGGGTGGGGGCCCTAAACAAGAATGAGAGGGGAGGACCTAATGTCCTCCCCCCTGGCCCCCACCCCTGAGCGGTGGGTGGGGACCCTAAATACAACTTGGGGGAACCTAAAATCCTCCCCCCTGTTACCACCCCTGCGCAGTGGGTGGAGGCCCTAAACAAGAATAAGGGGGGACCTAATGTCCTCCCCCCTGGCCCCCACCCCTGAGCGGTGGGTGGGGGCCCTAAATACAAATTGGGGGGTCCTAATGTCCTCCCACTGGCCCCCACCCCTGAGCAGTGGGTGGGGGCCCTAAATACAAATTGGGGGTGACCTAATGTCCTCCCCCCTGGCCCCCACCCCTGAGCGGCAGGTGGGGGCCCTAAATACAAATGTAACCCCCCTCCCCGCAGGTGACTAGGGGTCCCCAAACCCCTAGTCACCCCCTCTCCAAAAAAAATAAACTCCTACCTACCCCCCTCACCCTAAAAATAATGAGGGGGGACCTTTAACTAAATACCTGTAAAAATAAAAATAAACTTACCATTCAATGTTTTCTTTCTTCTAAGATCTTCTTTTTTCAGCCCCAAAAAAGGCCAAATAAAAATCCATAATAACCGACGCAATTAAAAATAAATAAATAAACGAGCGCAAAAAAAAATCCATCTTCACCCTGCAGACTGAGCTTATAAAGCCTTCCCCCGCCCTGCAATTATGCTCAGAGCACTCTGATTGATGGGTTTAAGCCATCCAATCAGAGTGCTCTGACAGGTAAATGAAGAGACTGAAAGGTAAGTCTCTACATTTACCTGTCACAGCACTCTGATTGGCTGGCTTGAAATCCACCAATCAGAGTGCTCTGTGTCATTTTCCACAGCGTGAGAATTTTCCCACGCTGTGTAATTTGACTCATAACTCTCTGATTGGTTACTTAATCCACCAATCAGAGACGCGGTATAGCGAGTAGGGGCACAATTTACTAATACTAAGTATTTTTTACCGTGGGAATTAGGGAGTTATCTATCAAGCGACTCCAAGAAAAGTCCCGAAATGCCGGAGTTACGAAGTGCCGAAGCACCCATGCCTAGCATGCATGCAAGTTAACTATGTTGTTGGCACGATCTACTTAATCATGTGCATGAGATAGTAAGGCATATGCAAAATCTAAAATAATCTAAAAAGACTAATATTTTCTATGTCACCTTTGTAAGATAAAAAATATATCCCAGATCCAGTGTACATAGGATATAGAATATACATTATGACCCATATATAAATCAAAATGTATTAACTATCTCTTCTATTTTCTCTGGCTCTGTAGAGAGTCAGGACTGTGGCTGCATGAATGCTAAGCAGGGCCAGATTAAGATCTAATTGGGGCCTGGTGGTGACAATTAAGATGGGCCTAATTAAAGAATCCTATTTACAGAAAACACTACAACAGTCATACCTCCCAAGAGTTATGTATCAGGCGCAGGTAGTGCCAAAGAGAAACTCCCAGGATGCACTTGTAAGAATAAACATACTCTATGCAAATCTCTCACGTTCATCTCTTAACCAAATCCATACCCCCTCAACATCGGTGACCATGCGAATCATGTCACTGGCAAAACCCAAAGGGGGGATACACTCGGAAAGCAGGCAGGTATGCCTGAAGAATTGATAGTTCAGCCTGACAATAATGCATGCTAGCATACCTGCCAATCATGTAGACCAGCCAACTAAGGGAGGGATAAGCAGATAGCTCTGTTTCAGAGATCTGAGCTTGGCGCAGTTGAATCTAATGATGTGCTAGTTCTTATGCTTTTCCTGATGTCCACTCCACTCATTTGCCCACTCCACTCCTTCATGGTATGCAGTCTGGGACAAAGAAAAAGGTAGATTTAGTGAATGTAGCAGAAAGGGGACATGACACACTATAGAGAGACCAAAGCAGCGAGAGCGTCCTTCCTAAATTCCCATACTTAGTTTCCTCTGCTCAAAGCAACTGCATGTGAATTTTTTTAAATCAATGTGCCTCTTCCATGGGCATGGGCCTGGAACTTCAGCTCCATTAGCCCACATATTAATCTGACCCTTAAGCAGAAGTATTGCAAACAGCATCACAGAGGCTATGGAGCTGCATGCAGGCTGAAATGCTAACTAGTAACTTAGTGGGGCTTATTCAGTAAATTCCAAATTGCAGTGAATAGAATACCAAATAGCAAACTATAGTCCAAAGTAGCTAATTTGGAAAGTTTCACAAATCTCAATTTAGTTACAACAAAAACAGAGAATGTGAAAAATCTTGAGAACGGGGAAAAAAAACGTTGAGAAACTCAATAGCCCACCCTTCAGTAAATACCCGCTCAGGTCTCAAAATACTTTTCCATCAAAAAACAGAGAATATGAGAACTCTGAGACCCTGCACATACTGTGCCTAGAGGGATATCAGCTAAACCTTGGTGACGAGGCCCAAAGAGGACCGAAACGATCGTCCGGGCTTGCTGTATCTCCCGGGCAGAGTGAACTTGCTGGCATTTTGGTTCTGGACTTCCCTTATGGGTAGGATAAGTCTACTATGCAAAGGAATAGGTTAACTCTCCAGTGGCACAAGTGAGCAAAAACTATTCCGAGACCTGAGCGAGGATTTACTGAAAGGTAAGCTACCAAGTTCCTCTAATCATTTGTCCATTCTCTGAGTTCTCATAGTTTGTTTTTGTTGCAATGCATTAACTTTCCTCTCCCCAAATTAAAAGGGCAATCCAGACGTAGACCCCGCACTCACTGTGCCTAGAGGAGTATCAGATACACCTCGCTGACGAGGACCAAAAAAAAAAAGCTTAAAAGATTGTCCGGGGTTGAGTATCGGTGAAAACTTGCCGGCGTTTCAGTACTAAACTGCCATTATGGGTGAGATCAGTCTGATATGCCTTGAATAGGTTGACTCTGTAATGGCACAAGTGAGCAAAAACTATTTGGAGACCTCAGCGTGGATTTACAGAAACTCAACCTACTGAGTTTCTATAAGCTCTTGTCCATTCTCATAGCTATTATATTCTCTATTTTTTGTAAATTTAGTTACAACTTGTTTATTTTAGCCTACATTTTGTGATTTGCTTTTCAATTCACTGCAACTCAAATAAACCACACTGTTATGTATAGTGTTTGCAGTTTGTGGTTTGTCACATGTACTATATTTAATTTATGTGAGATTGCAGCCACATGTAGGACATCTTTTACATTTTTCCCAAACATACTCACAAATTACGTATTATTATTCATGAGAAGGGTATTTGAGCAATTTTGTGTATTTTACATTGTCACTCCTACTATATATACTAAATGTATTTGTCTTTGTATGATGTTTATCCAATAGAAAAAAGTTTTTGTTTTTTTTAATTTATTCCAAAATAATTAATTTTTTTGGCCGTATACAGCACCTGAATGTGATCACTATATTCCCCATTATTTGACATGTTAGCTATACAGTATGAATAAATTAAAATAAATGTTACACTTTTCATGAGACCATGAATTCTGTCTTCCGGTATAATTTGAATGAATCATTTATCAGTAATATAAACATTTACATAAGATGTTGATAAAATTGAGATACATTACTTGTGTTGTTGTTTTTTTTGTTGGGATAAGTATAGTCCCTATTTTTTTCTCTGCTAATGAGACATTCAGTTAACACTAAAGAAATAAATTTAAATATATTGAAACATAGAAATACTGACTTTTGAAGCAGACAGTAACCAAACAGTCCATCAAGGCTGCCCAAATTACATATGATTAATAAATTTAATTCGTTTTCAAGATAGCTTTATGTGTATTCTTGAACTCTGTTACAGTCTTTGTTTTTGCCATCTCCACTGGATGTCTGTTGGATCAACTATCCTTTCTGTGGTGTTTTCACACTCTGAACTTATTTGTTAGGATGACATGCCGGAGTCAGCCAATCTAAGGTCAATATATCAGGCAGAAAAGGTCCAGAAACATTTAAACAGTCCAGGTAAAACCAATAAAGTAGAAGATATCAGCGAAACGAAGTTCACAGAATAATTAAGTGTTATAGTCAGTAGAGGTTTAAATAAAGCACCATTTTAAAACCACTCCCTCCGACTGCCTCTCCTCTCTTTTTATTGATTGTATACCTTTTAGCCCAGCTTAGACTTTAGCCTACTAACATGGATGGCGGGGAAAAGGTTCTCTAGGCATGTCCAGATTCTCCACCGTTTTCACAGCCATTCCACAGCATTGCATCATGTAGGAGGGGTGGTAACATTGGTGGGACGTGCCAATCCATGGCCAGAGATATTAACTGAAGTCCCCTGCAGCTAGGACGTGGATGGACATCATGGGAATGTTGAGAGAGAGTGGATGGTGTCTAGGGGGACAATGCAGCACTGTTACTTTCCACCTTCAGATTACTCCTTTTACAAACATTATGCGTACTGCATGCTATCTTAGTTTTAAGTTGCCCAATGATAAATATTGTTTAGTACTCTGTACAAAAAGCTATTGGTTTTCATTTATGACTGTGAAAGTAGTGTTTTCTTACATATAAAGGGTAATGATGGAGTTAAAAAGATCATGTCATGGATCATATATCAAAATGCTATATTTGTCTAATATATAACATATCCTGTACTATGTAAACCCTGGGAAGCCCTGGAAAACTACTTTATATAACCTCTGTTGATCTCTAAAAATTTTAAGAGGATCCAGGAAAAAAATACCTCCTTATTGTCCCCTGCAATATAATTTATCACCTGGTTCAGTGTCTACAATTTATATCGCATATATTGTTTATCAAACCAGAGTGAATCAAATCTAACCCTTTAAATAAGGCTTATCTACCAACTCAAGTTATCCCTGTTTGATCAGTGTTTAACCCTTATAAAGGTGAACCACTTTCAGGTTCAAGATCACTAATCATATTTGAAATGTCAAAAGTCCTTCTATTTGTTTCTTCTGAATAAGAGTTTTCATAGATACTCTTGGTTTCTTGCCATTGCACATGTATTTGTTTAATATTTGTGTGATTCATTTCAAAACTTATTTTTATTAAAGCAATAACTTTAAGTATATGATATTTTAAAAAAATACAAATGATTTGACTATATTTAAACTCATAGACAAAATAACACAATCTTCCTTTCAGAGCTAGCTATTTTATTTCCGTGAATTGAGAAACATAATTTAATGCAATATTGCAGTCTTTATTTGTTAGTTTAATTCCCAGATAATTTAATAACTATACTTTATACTGACAATGACATTAAGATTTCAATATAGATATGTAGTGTTGTCTATTGAAACTCCAATGGCTACATGGTAAATCTGGTGTCAATTTACTTTGACCAGCGAGGGGTGATTAGAAAAATGGACAGAACAAAATGTAAATATGGTGGAATCGACAGTTGATGGTTGAGACCCTGAAAAAATGACATACTTGTGATATGCCCTAAGATAATATGAAAGACATGGCCCTTGTCTTTCATATTATCTTAGGGCATATCACATGCAGAGCAACCCAGCTCATATACTATGAATAATTTGTCATATTGGAACAAAACTGTAATTTAGAAATTGACTAAATATGTCCCCAAAGATGTTTATTGAGATCTGTTAAGGTGAGGAAAATGAGGATCTACCATATAAAAAAGTAGGTGGAATGTGAAAACTTTCATTTTTGATTGAAAATATTTAAACCGATGGTGGCTCTTTCCATTTATCTTTCCTGCCTCTGAATGTATTTTCTTTTATTTTTTTTACCACGAGGGGAAGCTAGACAAGGATATAGGATGGAACACGTTCCAAAAACCACACAAAGTGCCTCCTGACCAGAGCAGCCCATATGACCAGCACAATGAAGTAGTAGGACTGAACAAATAAAAATAGTTTATTTTATAAGCTAGTAACATTAGACTTCAAACAGTAGCATGAGCCTAGCACTGTCCCACTGCAGATGATCCACTCAGTGTCACGAAAACCAGTTCACAGTTTGTAGTACTTGGGATTAAGGCATTTTTGTAAAATGTTATGTGCTGAATGCTTGCAGAATAACCAGGACATCTGAATGTACAGACTTGATAAAAACATATCATGAAATGTGTAGAATTATCTGTTTAACCCTTTCTTCTGTTGGAATTTATGTGTGTGGGCCAAGTCGTGATAATTTGATTCTAAGGCAAATATGTGGATGAAATAAAATATTGACTTTAACTGCATCTGTTATTACTGCTAATATTTTGTTATCCAAGTATTAGAATAACTATTTTAGTTCTAAATGGGAACTGTCACTTCGCTGGAATTAACACCATACATTAAAAATTAGGAATAACTAATTTGGGCTATATTGCTGAAAATCCGAACTCCAAGCTACCACATGCTCTGATACTGAAGCAACCTAAACAACCAATCCTGTGGTTGCTACAGGATTCAGAGCTAAATATCCCCCCCCCCTTAAAAAAATGAAGCCAGGAGGGGTATAGTGTACCCTATGCTCTCACAGTTGGGCTCTAATTCAATAATAATTTAATAACACATGGGAGACATAATCCCAGACATGGCCAGATAGTGGGGTCTATAACTAAAATGAATGGTGAATGGGAGCACTAATTAATAAACTAGGGGAGACCTAGTTTGATGCCACCTATGGGTTTTGGGTGTTGGCTCTTATATTGATAATGGTGGAACCTCTGCCCTCTCCTAGCCCCCATTCATTGGCAGCAGGTGAGAATTCTAATATTGATATTGTGGGGGAGTAATACACCCCTTCACTCATGGGCGACGGGTGGGGGCTCTAACATTGATAAAAGGAGAGATCTAATGTTCAGTGATTATTTAATCATCTGTGGAGATGTACTTCCCAACCAACTACCCATAGGTTTTAGGTGGGGGTTGTTAAATGTGATAAGAACATTAAAAAAAAAAAAAAAAAAAGCTACCTACCCACCTCACCTTAATAATAGCGTATACCACGATTTGTGGAACAAGGGAGGTTTCACACCTCCCTGATACTAATATGGAGGTCATATTGACCCCAATCGGCTTATTTATTTTTAGAACAAGTATTTGCCAGCCGCCACATGGTTAACCCTTGCACTGCTGGGGTGTTTGGTTCAGCCACATAGGTTTGCACAGCCACATTTCTCCCACCTCATAAATGCATATTTTATTAGTTACATAATAATCTGAGTTGAAAAAAGACCATAAAGTGCTACCTTTAAAACACATTCCTTGATGCTGTTAGTCCAGAAGAAGGCAAAAAATCCAAATGTAGCGATTTCCAATTATTAAACAAAAAGGGGGGAAATAATCTTTCTTGACTCCATAATGGCAATCCAATTTTTCTCTGGATCAACAATCTTTTCGCATACATATTAAATGGACTCTCCAGTGCCAGGAAAACAAACCTATCCTGCAGTGCCCCCCTCCCTCCCACCTCCCATCCCATGTTGCTGAAGGGATTAACACCCCTTCAGTGACTTACCTGAATCCAGCGCCGATGTCCCTCGGCGCTGGGTCAGGCTCCTCCCACGCTCCTCCCCCACCGACGTCAGCCAGCGGGGGAGACCTAAGGTGCATGTGCGGCAATGGCCTCCAATGGGCAGAAGTGGTCTGGGTGCCTGAAGTGTCCCTTTAATTATATCCTTGAATATTCTGGTTTTGCAATATAAAAAACAATATCAAGGCTTTTTTTTTAAATGATCTATAGCATGTGTTCAGACAGCGTCTTTAGGTAGAGAATTCCACATCTTTATTGTTCTTACTGTAAAGAAGCCTTTCCTCTGCTCTAAGTGAATATGCCTTTCTTCAAGTCTCAATGGGTGACCACTTGTCTGTTGTATATTTCTGCTAATGAACAGTTTAGCACATAGCAGTTTGTACTTACCCTATATATATATATTTGTATAGTGCTATCATATCCCCTCTGATGTACCTTTTTTCTAAAGAAAAGAAATACAGTTTTTTTAAGCCTTTCTTCATAATTATTTTTTTCCATCACCCTGATTTTGCAGCTCGCCTGTACTTTTTCTAGTTCTCCTATATCATTCTTTAAAATTGGTGCCCAAAATTCAAGGGTTATTTATAAAGAAGCAAACTTATATAAAAGCCTCTTTTTTATACTATAAGCACCTTACAAGCTTTTGCAATGGCCTAACAGTATTGCATACTGTTACTTAATTTGTTAGCTATAATTTTTCCTAAGTCCTTTTCATTTGTTGTAATCCATTGCCTTGTGTTTCCTTTTTCAAAAAAGCATTTTTTTATGTATCTTATCTGACACTTTCATGCCCAGTCCCCCAATTAATCCATATCCCTCTGTATTTACTCAAATCTAACGTGCAACTTATTTTGAAAATAAAGTTTCCAAAATTTGAATCCGCATTAGATTTGATGGCGCATTACATTTGGAGCAAATTTCTTGGAGCAAGTTTTCCGTCGAGTTCACACAGGCAAATTAAAACAGGGGAATTCACACAGGCAAATTTCGTTCTTGAAAGAGGGCTTAAGAAAGAATAGACTTAACATGTGACATTAAAATGGAATTGCCTTTAATGTTACTATGGTATATGGCAATAAACATTTTCATTATAGCACAATGTTGTATAGTAGTATCTTCTTGTATAAATCCGCATTACATTTGCCAGTAAAAACATTTTTCAGCTTCCAGGTTTCAAAAATGGAGGTGTGCCTCAGATTCAATGGTGCATTAGATTCGAGTAAACACGGTATATCATGTTCAGACTGTATTATCTTACCCAGTTTTGCGGCAAATGCGAACACTGACATATGGCTTTAAATGCCTACTTCAAGATCATTTATAAACATATTGTTTATTTATATTATTTGTTAAATATAGAGATAATTGTATTCACTAAAGTGAGAATTGCTGGTAACTCAAACATTAATTAAAATGAATTTAAAATTTAAGGCCAAAATAGCGGAGCTGGAAATTTAACTGACTTTGGTGATTTTTCTAGTTCTGCTGTTTCGGCCTTAAATATTAAATTCACTTTAAATTCTCAACACTTTTCTCTTTTGTGAATGGCTCTGACAAACATAGAGCTGTGGTGCCCAAAAGGAAGATCCCCAGATGTTTTATAAAAAAAAAAAAAAAAAAAAAAACAGCTCCCATGATGTTTTGTCATTCTAAAAGCATTCTAAGATATGCAAAGCCTCATGGGAGTTGTAGTTCTACAGCACTTGGGGATCTACGATCTGCGATTTCCAACAGCAGGCTGAAATTAACTCTTATTGTTTAGGAATGTTTACGGAAAATGTGCAGATATTAAAATTCATCCCTATTGTGTATATCTTTCATGACCATGACTAATTAAACTAATAATATAACCACTTATCTATTAGACACAAACAAAGCAGGATAATATTATTGTACAGCATGCATTTATTTATTTTTTTATTGTATCTACTGATCTATTTTTCCACTGCTAGCCAAATGAGCAGAAATGTGTTAAGGTGGATATATATATGTTTTACTTGTTCACGTAGTTTATTATTTTAAAGGCTTGTCCCCTTTTATCATATCGTTTCCGGGAACATTTTTCTGTGCAATATTTTCCAAATAAAATGTGAAAGTATACATTTGTAGCAACGCAGAGAGAGAAATAACGTGCTCATTATGTTCAACATATTTGCTGCTTTAGAACAAACAATGATAACATCTAAAGGTAATAAACCAAGTACATGGCTCTAAATTAATATGTGCATCGTTTTTTATCAGATTGTGTTTACTCAGCTGGTATTCAAACCTCGTAGTATATAGAAGCCGAACATGCTTGTTCTTAAATGTAGAATTTATGTAATTAATATAACTAACATTAATTATAGCCTGCATTTTATTTTATTTTTAAATCTGTGTTTATTTAATGTTATTTTTTTATTCCTGAATTCTCCCTTTTTTGTGTGTTATGTGCAGGCTGTATGATCTACAAAGTTTGTGTTCACACAAAAGTAAATATTGATTCAACAGTACAAAATGAGAAGCATTATGATAGAGTAAAAGAAGCAGGACTTCACGCCTGGTGTCCTTTTTGTAAAACGATAGTTTTCTTAAAAAGAAAATCCCACATGGAGCAATCCACTATAGTAAACCAAGTATACGTCAGACAATGGGAAAAGAAAAGTTCCCTTGTGTTCAGGCTGAAAATAAAGTCAACTGTAATCTTTTTGGGACCAACACAGAATAAATATGAAAGTAAAAAAATCTAAAGAGAATAAAGCTATTTGATAGCATCCTAAATCCTGGGGGGGAGAGGGCGGGAGAACTTCTTTTGACATGAAATAGCAGTATATTTCTAAACAAGCAATAAAAAGTTAATGTATTGAATTTCTCTAGATCAGCTGATTTAAAACAATTAACTATTTAAGAGTATGTGTGTAGCAAATCACCATCTATGGCAAGCCAACTATGCTTTAAAAAACTACTAGCAGCAGTAATAGTAATAATAGTAATATTGAATGACTAATAATAAAAGTACAGAAAGATAAGTCCTGCGCTCACTCCCATCACTCCTGGGCGGCAGCAATGACTACAGCACACATCAGCCCCAATATATAGTAAAAAACAAAGACAAACAAGTTACCTGCGCTCTCTCCTTAATCCCTATGTATATTTAAACAAATGGAGGTCATTTAGCTACTCCAATGGCCATTGGATGGAATGCCCGCCAGCCAACGTCAAGGCAGACCCCCCTAAGGGGGTCCTACACTGACCCTTCAGCTTGATTCCTTGAGCTTCTGGCAAAGATATCTCGAATGAGACAGAGGGGTATTTTTTACATACACCCCTATATATTTATTAACCCTTAATAGGGAACACATGGGATGGGTGGCAGCATTGTAACAAAGCTGTGTGATACAAAAAGTGAATACAAATACAGAAAGATAAGTCCTGTGCTCACTCCCATCACTCCTGCAACAGTACCCATAGGCGTCCCTCCTTCCAGTTTGCTGGGTTCTAAAATGCAGCTTTGAAGGTTGACCTACAAAGATTTATGTAAATATTAGAAGAAGGGAAAATGCATCAAAAGTCCCTTTATACCAGGGGTAGTCAACCTGGTGGTGGTTTTTGCAGAAAATACCTGGTGGGATTCGATGGCTGTGGACCAAGGCTGGCAGGGGAGATCCTTTCATCTCCCCTGCCAGACCATGCAGAGCAAGCCTTGCTATAAGCCCTCTCGGGTTGTTGAGGAGATCAAAGATATCCCTCACCGGCTCGCTGGTACTTAGTTCCAGCAGAGGGAGGGAAGGGCCTGGGAGGCTCTGTGTTCCTCCTGTGAGTAGTCTGGTCGAAGCATTGCTGCACATTACCATGGCAACGCACCGATACAGTGATGTACTCACAGGAGGACAGGAGAGTTATCCTGCAGTCGGAGGAGCTGCGGGCTAAAGTGAACATGCAACCACTGAACCACAAGGGCTTGCAGCATTATGCCCCCCTCCCTGGTAAAAGGTAAGAAGAAAGGAAGGGGAGACATTAAGATAGATTTTCAAATTTCACCCACTTAAACACAGCATAGACCCTATGGACCACACACAAACACCCCTCACACACACACACTTCCCCCTCACACACTCACAGACTGCCCTCTCACACACACTATACACCTTACACCATAGGCGTACGCAGCCTATTGCATTAGGGTGTGCACCCTAAAGCACAAACACACGCCGCATGTATATGTATGTATATATATATATATATATATATGTATATATATGTATATATATAATAAACAATACACAAGATCCAGCGCACTCTCCTATCTACTAAACAGCAACTTCAATGTTGACAGATTTTATTAGCTTGTAAAACTTTTTTTTAAAAACACCTAATCTAGGCAAAAAAATGGGGATTTAGTTACATTATATGATCATACATTGCATAAGCCTGCCACAACGTCAATGTACCCCATCTTTGGCAGGTCCTACTCTCACAGTCTAATGTCTGCTCTTATGAGATTAACCACTTACTTGGGAAAAAAATTCCATCTGAGGCTCTCTGCAGTACAAGGCTAAATAGGGACCTGAGATGAGGCACCTGTAACAGGGAGGGGTGCAAAACCAAGGAGTTGGCTAGACTCCCAAATATATATAGGACACATGGGGGGATGGTTGCACTCACCTAAACATGCTTAAATGGGGTGCTGCTGGGGGCCATATTATACAATAAACAATACACAAGATCCAGCGCACTCTCCTATCTACTAAACAGCAACTTCAATGTTGACAGATTTTATTAGCTTGTAAAACTTTTTTTTAAAAACACCTAATCTAGGCAAAAAAATGGGGATTTAGTTACATTATATGATCATACATTGCATAAGCCTGCCACAACGTCAATGTACCCCATCTTTGGCAGGTCCTACTCTCACAGTCTAATGTCTGCTCTTATGAGATTAACCACTTACTTGGGAAAAAAATTCCATCTGAGGCTCTCTGCAGTACAAGGCTAAATAGGGACCTGAGATGAGGCACCTGTAACAGGGAGGGGTGCAAAACCAAGGAGTTGGCTAGACTCCCAAATATATATAGGACACATGGGGGGATGGTTGCACTCACCTAAACATGCTTAAATGGGGTCCTGCTGGGGGCCATATTATACAATAAACAATACACAAGATATATATATATATACACACATATATATATACACACACACACACACATACATACACTGCTATTTGTGTGTGTGCTGTTAGTGTGCTGTGTGAGGGTGGTGTGAGGGTGCTGTGTGTGTAAGAGTGCTGTTAATATGTGATATGTGTGTGAGGGTGCTGTTAGTGGGATGTGTGTGTGAGTGTGCTGGTAGTGTGCTATGTGGGTGAGGGTGTTTGTGTGGGTGCTGTTTGTGTGTGTGTGTTTTTTAGGGTCCTGTTAGTGTTCTGTGTGAGGGTGTTGTGTGTGTGAGGGCGCTGTTTGTATGGTGTGTGTGTGTGTGATGGTGCTGTGTGTGTGAGGGGGCTGTTTGTGTGATGTTTGTGGGTGTCGTGTATTTTTGAGGGTGCTGTTTGTGTGTGTGTGTTTGTGAGGGTGCTGTTAGTGTGCTGTGTGTGAGGGTGTTGTGTGCTTGTAAATGTGCTGTATGTATTTGTGAGGTTGTGGTTAGTGTACTGTGTGTGTGAGCGTGCTGCGTGTGAGTTTGCTGTGTGTGTGAGGGTGCTGTATGTGTACTGTATGTGTGTGGGTGCTGTTTGTGTGCGGGTGCTGTGTGTGTACTGTTTGTGTGAGGGTGCTGTATGTATGTAGGTGCTGTGTGTGTGTGGGTGCTGTAGGTTTGGAGGGATTGCACTTGCGCTATAATATTAGTGACCGGTGTATAGTCGCCATATGGGCTGTCGGAACCTTGAACAAACCCCCCACTTACCTAACCCAATAACACACTGACACTATGGTATATGGGAAAATTTGTCCACAGCTTTATTAAACAAGTATAATAACATAACGATAATATTGCTTAATTATAACAATCATAATAATGATAGCAATAAATTAACATATACATTAACATATAAACATGGGTCATTGCCCCCACCTTCCGCCCCTCACATCCGTATCCTTCTTTTTAATAAAGGGCAATGACCCCCAACATAACTAATACAATATATATAATGACAGTTTCCAACCACTCCAACTTGAACCGAATAAGTGCCAACCATAAGTAACGACGGCAGGGGTATATCTGGATACCCCTGCCCCACCAGGTTCTGAGCCACCTCCAGGACTCAAACCTACCAACCACCAGTGACCACAATTCTCCATGTTCCTCACGTTCCTCATAGGGAGCCTATGTCCTCTCTCTCAGCTCCCTATCCCGCTGCTGTGAAAAAACGGGATAACCCCCTTTCTGAGCATAAATACAGGGAGGGTGGGCGGGACAAACTCCACCGGGTAGGAAATTAAAAGTGCACATTACAAAATGGCTCCTCATTTAAATAGCCAAACCCCCAAATCCCACAACCCACCTGTCCTGTCTGTTCCTCCTAAGCCTGCCTCCTAACCCCTGTCAAGGCCCTGTTCCGCTTAAGCTGCGCTTTTGGCTACATGGGGCTACATGACCGGTGTATAGTCGCCATATGGGCTGTCGGAACCTTGAACAAACCCCCCACTTACCTAGCCCAATAACACACTGACATGCATGACGCTGAACGCTGGGGGACCGCCCACTATTATACACGCCGCGGTCAGCCACCTGACCCGGCGTTAAAGACACAGTATGACAATCACAGTGAGAGACATAGATATCTCCCACGTGTGATTGTTAATTCTGATTGGAAGTTATCCAATCAGAATTAACCACAGGGTTTAAATACTTACCTTTCCTGTTCCTCCCTGCCCTGTTGTGGTTTTTGCTTTATAGTATTGATTTTGAACGTGTGCTTTCTGGTTACGTACTCTCTGGCTTGTTATACTGACTTTGTGACTTTCTCCTACCCTTTGACCTCGGCTTGTTTCTCGTTATTCTGTTTTCTGGTTCCCCGTACTCGGCTTGTCTCCTGACTATTCTGTGTGTGCTTAGCCCGGCCACTCTAAGGACCGGTACTGCACACTTTCTGTGTGTGTGTCTGTGTGTGTGTTAGCGTGTTGGGTTCCCCGAATCGTGACACTATGGTATATGGGAAAATTTGTCCACAGCTTTATTAAACAAGTATAATAATATAACGATAATATTGCTTAATAATAACAATCATAATAATGATAGCAATAAATTAACATATAAATTAACATATAAACATGGGTCATTGCCCCCACCTTCCGCCCCTCGCATCCGTATCCTTCTTTTTAATAAAGGGCAATGACCCCCAACATAACTAATACAAATATATAATGACAGTTTCCAACCTCTCCAACTTGAACCGAATAAGTGCCAACCATAAGTAACCACGGCAGGGGTATACCCGGATACCCCTGCCCCACCAGGTTCTGAGCCACCTCCAGGACTCGAAACCTACCAACCACCAGTGACCACAATTTTCCATGTTCCTCACGTTCCTCATAGGGAGCCTATGTCCTCTCTCTCAGCTCCCTATCCCGCCACAAGCTCAGACCTTGACTCCTTAAGCTGTGTGAGCTACGCCACCCCGGAGAAAGAATGCCCTCTGCATCCCTTCCTGTAAACCCAAGTTCAGCAGGTCCCAGCCAACCTCCAGTAGGCTTGATATGCTCAGGTGTGTGTGTGTGTATATATGGACTCAGCAGTCTGTTTGTCTGTGTGTGTGCATGGACTCAGCAGTCTGTGTGTCTGTGTGTGTATGAACTCAACAGTATCTGTGTGTGTATGGTTTCAGCAGTCTGTGTGTGTGTGTATGGTTTCAGCAGTCTGTGTGTGTGTGTGTATAGACTCAGCAGCCTCTGTGTGTGTGTGTGTGTATGGACTCAGCAGTCTATGTGTGTATATGGACTCAGCAGTCTGTGTTTGTGTATGGACTCATCCGTCTGTGTGTGTATGGACTCAGCAGTCTGTGTGTGTGTGTGTGTGTGTGTGTATGGACTCAGCAGTCTGTGTTTGTGTATGGACTCAGCAGTCTGTGTGTGTGTGTGTGTATGGACTCAGCAGTCTGTGTGTGTGTGTGTGTATGGATTCAGCAGTCTCTGTGTGTGTATGGACTCAGCAGTCTCTGTGTTTGTGTATGGACTCAGCAGTTTCTGTGTGTGTATGGACCCAGCAGTCTGTGTGTGTGTGTGTGTGTGTGTGTATGGACTCAGCAGTCTATGTGTGTGTATGGACTCAGCAGTCTCTGTGTGTGTATGGACTCAGCAGTTTATGTGTGTGTATGGACTCAGCAGTCTGTGTGTGTATGAACTCAGCAGTCTGTGTTTGTATATGGACTAAGCAGTCTGTGTGTGTGTATGGACTCAGCAGTCTATGTGTGTGTATGGACTCAGCAGTCTGTGTGTGTATGGACTCAGCAGTCTGTGTGTGTATGGACTCAGCAGTCTGTGTGTGTGTGTGTGGCATTGGTGGGCGGTAAGGACATTTTACCATCTGCAAAGATACAAAAGTGGGCGATAGGTTAATAAGGTTGACTAACCCTGCTCCAGTGGCATCGCTAGGGGGGGTGCAGAGGGGGCCATGGCCCCCCTACTTCATGCTGTGTCCCCCCAAATGCCAGCAACTTGCTGGCCATGTGCTTACATTCTATTCCCTTGGACTGTAACAGTCTGTGACAGCCCGAGGCAATGCAGGACAGAGGAGCTGGAACGGTGCTGGGCGTTTTCAGCAGCTTCCCCGGCACAGGCCCCACCCCCAAATGAAGCCCCGCCTCCCGCACATAAGCTCCACCCTTGCCTTTAAGCAGCAGACCTTGCTGCTATTGGAAAGGCCAGAAGATGGCTGTCTGACTGCCCAGCAATATCCTCCAGTAGGCTTGATATGCTCAGGTGTGTGTGTGTATATGGACTCAGCAGTCTGTGTGTCTGTGTGTGTGCATGGACTCAGCAGTCTGTGTGTCTGTGTGTGTATGAACTCAACAGTCTCTGTGTGTGTATGGTTTCAGCAGTCTGTGTGTGTGTGTATGGTTTCAGCAGTCTGTGTGTGTGTGTATAGACTCAGCAGCCTCTGTGTGTGTGTGTGTGTGTGTGTGTATGGACTCAGCAGTCTATGTGTGTGTATGGACTCAGCAGTCTGTGTTTGTGTATGGACTCAGCCGTCTGTGTGTGTATGGACTCAGCAGTCTGTGTGTGTGTGTGTATGGACTCAGCAGTCTGTGTTTGTGTATGGACTCAGCAGTCTGTGTGTGTGTGTGTGTATGGACTCAGCAGTCTGTGTGTGTTTGTGTGTATGGATTCAGCAGTCTCTGTGTGTGTATGGACTCAGCAGTCTCTGTGTTTGTGTATAGACTCAGCAGTTTCTGTGTGTGTATGGTCCCAGCAGTCTGTGTGTGTGTGTGTGTGTGTGTGTGTATGGACTCAGCAGTCTATGTGTGTGTATGGACTCAGCAGTCTGTGTGTGTGTATGGACTCAGCAGTTTATGTGTGTGTATGGACTCAGCAGTCTGTGTGTGTATGAACTCAGCAGTCTGTGTTTGTATATGGACTAAGCAGTCTGTGTGTGTGTATGGACTCAGCAGTCTATGTGTGTGTATGGACTCAGCAGTCTGTGTGTGTATGGACTCAGCAGTCTGTGTGTGTATGGACTCAGCAGTCTGTGTGTGTGTGTGTGTGTGTGTGTATGGACTCAGCAGTCTATGTGTGTGTATGGACTCAGCAGTCTGTGTGTGTATGGACTCAGCAGTCTATGTGTGTGTGTGGACTCAGCAGTCTATGTGTGTGTATGGACTCAGCGGTTTCTGTGTATGTATGGACTCAGCAGTCTCTCTGTGTGTGTGTGTGTGTGGACTCAGCAGTGTGTGTGTGTATGGACTCAGCAGTTTGTGTGTGTATGGACTCAACAGTCTGTGTGTGTGTATATGGATTCAGCAGTCTGTGTGTGTGTATGGACTCAGCAGTCTATGCGTGTATATGGACTCAGCAGTCTGTGTGTGTATATGGACTCAGCAGTCTGTGTGTGTGTATGGACTCAGCAGTCTGTGTGTGTGTGTCTGTGTGTGTATGGAGTCAACAGTCTGTGTGTCTGTGTGTGTGTATGGATTCAGCAGTCTGTGTGTGTGTATGGACTCAGCAGTCTGTGTGTGTGTGTGTATGGGCTCAGTAGTCTGTGTGTGTGTCTGTGTGTGTGTGTGGACTCAGCAGTCTGTGTGTGTGTCTGTTGTGTGTATGGACTCAGCAGTCTGTGTGTGTGTCTGTTGTGTGTGTGGACTCAGCAGTCTGTGTGTCTGTGTGTGTGTATGGACGGGGCTGGGTCAAACTGCGGCGAGGGCGGGATTAAATGTGCCCCCCTACTTTTGTCCCTGGCCCACCATGTGCTCCCCCTAAAAATGAATCCTAGAGATTCCACTGCCCTGCTCTACACAGATGCAGAGGACTCTATTCCTCTCAGAGTTATATTTATCTCTAGAGAAAAAAAAAAACAAAGATAAGGAGGATAATTATTGACTGGCTAAGGATAACGAATATTACAGTACAACAGTAGCTGTGGAACTACGTAATAGTTAACATTGGCCTAATCCTGATTTATATAACACAGCATGTCTATGAAAATATTTGATGATAATAAAATTTTATCAAATACTATAATTTATTATTATTATTATTATTATTATTAATGGTGTTGTTAGTATTATATTATGATTAGGTTATAATTCATGTTAAATGATATTCCAGAAACTGTTGCACATCACTGTAAATATCTAATCATCTGCTGTGTACTTTCCGATTTGTTTGCTATATCTTAAACAATCTTGTTTCTCCCGTATTTTACAGATGGTTCTGCTAGCTCGTTGCGAAGGACGTTGTAGTCAGACCTCCCGTTCCGACCCACTTGTTTCCTTCAGTACAGTCCTAAAACAGCCATTTCGTTCCACTTGCCATTGCTGTCGGCCGCAGACATCGAACTTAAAAGCAATACGTCTGCGTTGCTCAGGAGGACTAAGGCTGACTGCCACATATCGCTACATCCTATCCTGCCATTGTGAAGAATGCAATTCGTAAAGATGAACTAAATATTGCAGTGGGATTCTAAAAAAAAAAAATGGACAATGAATACAAATATGTTATTGAAGTTTTGAGGTAAAAACAATGGCATCATTGTGAACGTATTTAAATGTCAGCCTTTGTGAAATGAAAAAACGACCATTGTCATGTTTTTTTATTGTTTTTATTGTTTTTTATTTGGATTAATGTATGTTTTTATGTTCCACATTTTTAGCAATGGATTACAATTTACTGGTGTTTTTGCCTCACAGTCTATCTTACAGTGATCTGCTAAAGGATGCACACATTGGACTTTTGTAAATCATTTAATTAAATCCTTTAATTGTCAGATTCCATTTTATTTTATTTTAAAACAAATCATTGTTTGACTGCTGAACACTGAATGGCAGATTTGTTTGTTTCAAATGCAAAAGTAATGTGATAGACTGACTAATTATGAAATAAATATTTAATGTATGAACTGTTTTGCCTTTTCAGAATGCAGTTGTGCTGTCAGAGTGAATTATAATTTACATAAATATATATATATAAAAAAAGATGATATTAAAAAAAGGTTGTAGCTATTTCCATTTGCTTTCCTTTTGGGGGTTTGAGCCATTTACATTTTTATCATATGAAACACAAGCATAAACATGTCAAGTGTCCCGCAACCAGTTGACGTACACATTTTTTGGGCCTTTGTTTCTCTGGTGTCCCGCACCTGCGATAAAGTGTATAATGGGCATATTGCTAAACAAGTTCTTGGCCTAACAAGGGGATTCCTGGGCATTTTGGCACAAAGTACAAACACTCTGCATATGAACAGCTCTGATCGGCCTCCACAGAAGGCTGTCTGTCAACCTGCCAGATTTACAACTCCATGCGAACCCTGTTCATGGCTCGATCCCTAAAGGGCTCCCTGGCAGGTGGACAGGCTATCAGTGCTGCCTTTCAGTGAAATGTGCAATGCAACTTTATTTAATATATCGACAGATTGGTCTAGTGGTGGATTGCTGAGTCTGCGCCTCCTGCTGGTGCAGACCATAATACCTCTCTCTTACGGTTCCTGGAACTTAGATAGTGAGTCAGAGCACAGCCGTGAGGATTTCCAGCCTGTTTTGAATATCCCCAGCATATTTGCTATGTTGTTTTGGTTTTATTAGCAATATTTGAGGACTTGTAATGCGAAAAGGGTGTTAAACGAGGCACATGCCTTTAGGCAAGGTTGAACGTGCAGAACACACAATTAGAGATAGACATTTATAAATACAGCTAAATAGAATTGTCAACACTTCAGCACCAAGTAATAAAATATAAAAATACTTGGAGATTTTGTCACTAGGATAGTGTGATGTCATCCTGACATCTAGAATAACATCAATAACTTGGGTCAGCATTGATGGACTCAGCAGAGAATGCCTGGATGGATCAAAATGAATGCATAAACAGCACATCAGAGGACATCCAGGTGGCAATCTGGTCTAATGGCTGCTCACTGTTTCTGAACCAACCGTCTAGCAGACTCAATGTAATAGAAATAGAGAGTTAAATGACAAGCTGCTGTGAGGATATAAATGGAGGAAAGAAGAGAACAAGGTTCTAAGTGAGTAATATCTTTAGGAAACGGGTGAACTAGCAATTTAAAGGATTTTTTTATACGTAAAACAAAAAGGAAGTATGTGAAAGCTGCTTACCTATTGGGCAAAACCAGCACTCTGACATTTGTGGAAAGAGCTGTCCGAAACAAAGTAACACATTTGCTTCTCTTTATTAATATAGTAGGTGCAATAAAAAAGGAACAAAAAGGAACACGAAAAAAAGTGACTAAAACGATGGCACAGAAAACTCACAAATAGCAAATGCAAAAGCTAAACTGACAGCAAAAGCAGACATAACATTTATTGTATATATAACTTCCAATTGCTTCTACAGATACTGGTACAGGCACTGACAATACAGAAATCCACATAAAGCACATATGTATAAAAACACTCAATACTCTACTATTGTCCTGATTCGCACTGTGCCATCCAGACGGCCAGGCGTGGCCATTTCACAAGTGCCAGACAGGGGATTTGAACTGTGGTCCCTCTGTGCTGTTTACCTGTGGCTGACTCCTGTCTATCTAAGCCCACCTGAAGCAGATCATCAATTAGCTGGGTATATAAGCACTGCCTCGCCCTGTGTATTTGTTCAGTTCATTGACTTCTGTGTTTGTGATCCAGTCAGTGTTCTCCAGTCGGCTCCTGACCTTGGCTTATTTTTATCGTATGTCCTGACCTGTGGCATACTCTGACTTTGGCTTACCCTTGTTTATCCTGACTTCTGGCACCCTCTGACTTTTGGCTTATCCTCGATGATTCTCCTGCTTGTGTCCTTGCCTATACTGCGACTTGGAGCAATATCCTGCACAGCCCCTGTGCACAGACTCACAGGCCAGGTGGTTCCTTATCTGGTCACTTTGGTCTGTTTTTATTTGCAAGGGTGAGTGTATATCTCTGCATACCTGACTCCCAACTAAGGTAAGCACTAACATAATATACTGACCATGGAGTCTGCAGAGATATACAAGCTTCTCACCTCCCTTGCGCAGCAGGTGTCCAGCCTGTCCCAGACAGTTCTGGAGGTGCAGATGGATGTATTGTCATTTAAAGGAATGGTGCGCCCAACCCTGGAACCTGCATATCCAAAACCCTTTGTGATTATGCCTGACAGGTTCGACGGTTCCTGTTCCTCATTCACAACATTCAGGATGGATTGTGAGATCCTGTTTGCCCTTAAGCCCAGGACCTATTACAATGACTTTGTCAAGGTCCCTACCGCTGCTATTCTGCTTTCCAGATGGCTGAAGGTATGGGCATACCAGAAGCTACAGGAGAAAAGTGCTGTCTTGGACAACTGGGAGTCATTTATAACTGTGATGGACTCTCAGTATCTTACCTTCATGAAAGCTACTCCTAAGCCTGCTCCAGTTTCCGACAGATCTCAGGCACTCAGAGACTACAACGACCCCATCCTGCTACAAGACAAACCTACCTTCAGCGACCGGCCTTGTCACCCTGACGTTACACAAGGAAGCCTTGACACTCCAGAGGACAAAGAGGAGTCCATGGAGATCGGTGTCATCCGCACCAGGTTGTCTTCCAAGGAAAGAGACCGAAGGAGAAGCTGTGGTCTTTGTTTCTACTGTGGAGAGAGAGGGCACTTTATCTCCCTCTGCCCTATTCACCCACCCGAGCCTAGCCCTTGTGCAAAGACTCACAGCCCAGGTGGTTTCTTATCTGGTCACCTTTGTCTGTTTTTATTTGCAAGGGTGTGCATATATCCCTGCATACCTGACTCCCAACTAAGGTAAGCCCTGACAACTATTAATTGTCACCCTTCATTTGGAAATTTAAAATTAAATTACAGCTTCTTTAAACCACTCCATGATAGTTAAAGTGACAATATTTTTTGAAAAAAAATTTTGTAATCATTGTTAGTACTTTATTCATTGATTGTGAGCACAAGGTAAATTGTTTCCTTCAAGCTTCTCAGAATCGCATAACAACGTGCATTGAAAATCTAAATTGAGCCAAGTTGGCCTCAATTCTTGCATGCTCAGTATGTGTTTTGTAAACACGAACATGAGCCGTGATTTGCCAATTCTTTTCACATGTGTGCAGCTACAAAAAAAAAAAATATAAAAATAAATAGCTGAGCTTCATCAGATACAAACTTCAGGGTTGTATTTTTCTGGGAATTCAAGCAGAGCTTTTTAACCTTAGGTGGAAATGGATTTAATCAGAGATTTTTGGCCTGCCATACCTCACTAATACATTTTCTTTCCATGAAAGCTGAGTCTATACAAACAAATAGGGTATGCAATTCTAAGCATTAATAGTGTATAAAATAACCTTCCTTAAGTGAATTGACTTTATCAGATAGTCAAAGTACCTACTCTGGGGCTAGACCACCTTTTTCAACAATGTAACATGACTGTTGACTTGATGGAACATAAAGATACCAGCTAATGAGGAAAGTGGGTGGAATGGAATGTGTGTGTGTGGTAGACATATGTCTGTTTTTCTATAAAAATGACCGTGAAATTTTCTCGATATGTAGCAAACAACTATAAATAAAAACGTATTCACATTCGCAAATGTATAAACAGCCAGAAGTTATCAATAAAAATCCAAAGGAAGAACCGTGATCCCATTTTTACAATTTGCAAATAATTTTGGAAATATCCCAATATGTGTGTTCAATTACATAATATCCCTTTCTGGACATGTTTGACAACAAGAAAAAAAAGAGTAACAATTAAAAAATAAATTTTATTATAATCTTGTCATTTTTATGACAAGATGATAAAAATCCATGTTTTAAATCCATGTCAAATTGCTTAATACAATCCCCCACATTCTTCGAAATTACATGCACTTTTGTGTTTATACAACATTTTTTTCCATTAGTCACAAACCAGAAGGCCCCTTCGGGTTACTAGCGTCGTCTATCTGTAGACTGGATAGCATTGCTTTTTTCTTTTGTAAACATCTGGTTTGATTTCAAAATGTTCCAGCTGTTCAACTCCTTTAGTTACGATACTGCCTTCCAATTCACAAGGTTATTAGGGCGAAATTCATTTTACACATTGAAACAAATAAAAAATATAATATAAATATAAACTATAAAGAATTATGAGATGCATTAAAATCTATCGAGTCTAACTAGAGCACAGATTATCATCAGCAGAATACACTTTGAAAGTCTAAATGAAATATAAAGGATCAAATAAGTCTGTTACTTATCAGTTTGTGTTAAATACTAGTACTGATTTGTATTCTTGCCAATTGTAAATATTATTTGTTCATTTTTTTTCTTCTGAAAATGCTTTATAAATAAAGTGGATAACAAAATATCAGCCTACTATACGATTAAACCAGTTCATGAAATAAAAACTACAGATAGACGAACTGTTTATTGCGAAAATACTTTCCTCATATTACCAGGATTGTATAATCATAATCCCTTGTACTACCAGAAGATGGCACTGTACTGTTATATTAAAGCTCTTGGTTCTAGTTATCTTACAAATTGATCTAAATCGTTCAGATTAATTATTTTAATTACAGATTTTTAGTATTACATAGTATGCAACATATGGGCTAGAAATGTAGGAGACTCAACATACTAAGAATAACCCTCAACGATTATACCATTTATTGTCTTGTTTATTCATGCTTACATTTCATGTCTATGTGTTTTAATCCTATTGTTAATATAACTTTTTTTAAAGGTTATTTATTCACTTGGCAGAAAACAGGATAATTGAAAATTATTAACTATATGATGAAATATAACAGATAAACACTAAATAGATAAATAGTTTAAAATGTAAAAAAAAATTGCTAGACTACTAACCTTTAGTAAATCAATCAGGGTTCTTTCAAATAAATAAGTATAATCACACATCTTTCTTATTGCCCAGTTTAGTATCAACTTTTAAACATGTGGATATTCTGTTGGCAAGTGCATATTCAGTTTTAAATATTCTATGACATACTCTGTTTCATTTGTTATACAATTTGTTGGTATTTTTGTTTTGGTTTAGCATGATATTTGACTTTGATTTCTATTTACTGGGCACAGTTTTGTTATTTGATAAAAAATGTATGTAAATCATTTTAAGTCATTTGTATAATATAATATTATATCACAAAATATAACAGTTTTATACCATTCAATATTTTTTTTATTTTTCTATAACAGTTTTTATACCAAGATCTGAGCTTAAATAACTGCTGCTTAGGGGGGCATGGCTTGGACAGCAAGGAGAGCAGTCGCATGACTCCTGAGCTCCGGCGATACAGAGCTGATTACCGAGCAAACGGTCGTATTTCTTCAGCCAAACACCCAACTTACATGTCTAACACACCTCACAGACGGTATGGGGATGAGACACAAGAAGTTCAAAGCCCTGTCAGGTGAGGAAACCTGCGACATTGTCGACCTGCTGAAGCAGGGACCTAGGCCCAAGATGGCGGTGCGGCAGGAAATACCTCTGATTCATCAAAGGAGTAACTCCTGGATGCCCCAGACACTGTCTCAGAGACAGGGGGGCTTAACACCCACTGGTCTACAGTAGACCTCAACACCCCGGCCACCAAGGGGGATATACTGGAGCTAATGAAAAACATTAAAGCATTCTTTAACTCAGACCTAAACATGGTTCGGGAAGAACTAACGGCAGTGAAAGCCAGGATTCATGTGGTGGAGGAAGATAACTCCTCAATGACCCAGAAGCAGCTAAGTACCACAGAAAACCTGGCCCAACTTCAGGCCTCGCAGCAAAAGATGGCTAATCACCTAGATACCCTAGATGATTACCGCAGATGCAAAAATCTAAAGCTCCAGGGCATCGCTGAAACGGTGAGGGACGATGAACTACCACACTTCGTTAGAAGATTGCTGGCAACTATCCTGCCCCAATGACAAGCCAAATCACTGCTGATTGAAAGCTTTCACCGATTACTACCTTGAATAAAGCACCAGCAGGTGTGCCTAGAGATGTGTTGGTCTGCTTCTTGTTGTTCCGCGACAAAAAGCTGGCTATGGAGACACTGCGGACGCAGTCACCCCTACAATTCGAGGCCTCAAGCCTCATAGCTCTACAAGACCTGTGCCGGTCGACACTGGAATGGCGCCGATCCTAGCTTCCTATAACAAAGCTATTCAAGGCAGCCAACATTCCATATCGTTGGTGGGCGGCTCACTCGCTTTCGGACACTAAAGAAGGCCATACTTATAGACTCGCCACCATGGCTACTTTTCTGCAGTCCTTGGGCATATCCAGCCCCAACACGGGGACCACCACAACCTGGGACATTTCAGCAATTACCCCTTTTGTTCCACGCTCTGCCACAGACACAGGTTGAGTCGTCTTGCATATTGGGCATATCTTGCCAGTGATAATGTTCTTTAAATTAAGTTCTGTTACCCTTACTAAGTGCCTTCTATAGTTGCTTAAGTTGTAACCCTCTTTAAAGTAATGTCAGCACTCAGCTAATCTGAATCTGTCCAGCTGCGATGGATACCCCTTGCGCCCACCTCCCCTCTCCCCCCCCCTTAGTTCAGGGATACAGAGGTCCATTATTATTATTACTACCCCGTCATACAAGATTACCACATGGTAATAACTGACGGGTAAAACATGTTGTTATGCTTTTCATATCATTTACCAATATCTCCCATTATGCATCAGCTCATTCCAGTAAGTATCTATTGTATCATTTAAAATAGGGCATTGCTTGTCTACCTGGAATAGCAAATGCTCTAACAGTTCCACAATAATGAGCATGTTTGTCTTTACCACATTCATTTGCCCGCCAAAACATAGAATGTCACAATTCAATTTCTACACCCAAAGTTCTCACACCTACATGCCATCCTACATACATACGAGTATTTACTGTTTATTGATATGACATGTAGGCATGTGTTTTAACCCTGTTTATTACCTAAAAAAAAAAAAAATGTGCAATGTTCTTGATGCCACACCACTGTAATCATATGTCTAAATATCTGTTTGCACCAGTTGTTGTGGCAGTGCAAATATGCTTGTTTATCCTATGCACAAATAAAATAAAGAATTAAAAATAAAATAAAGTAAACAGAAAAAACCTGCTCATTGTTTTAATAACTTAATGTACGGGAGTGCTGCACAGCTGTAAGGCCGAGTCATGAGTTATAATTAAGAGCAGCTAAACTGCTTGAATGCTCAGAAATTTAGTACCCCTGCATCCTGTGGCATTTGAGATAATATCTATCTGTCTTTTATAAATTATGATGCTGGAAAATGACATAATCAGAAAAGTTCAACGGAACAGTAATGGACATTATTGAACCAGTAAGAAGCTTGGATCTCAAGGTTTATCTGCTGGATAACTCCCTCTAAGTACATGAACATTGGAAGGGATGTTGATTTGGAATATGGAAATCAGAAGACAAATTAATTGCTAAATTAATGTATAGACAGTTATAGGATGCAGGTTGATAGGTAGAACATGGCACAAAGTGGAAACAAAGAACTGGTACAAAAGACATTTTAGAAATGAGTGCTTATAGAGGGGTAACATACAGCAAGTGAAAGAGTTGTAAGATGCCTGGGAATAAGGCGAGATACATAAATATTAGTGGAAATTTAACAAGAGAAGTTTATAAAAGGAAAATGGTCTAAGAGAGTGGCTCATAAGGTATAGAGAGGAGGTGATAGGATGGAAGGTTAGAAAAAAATAGAGCTCAGACAACTTGTTTATTTTGATCAAACACTTGCTGGTTGTTATCAAATCACCCAACTCAATGATCAGTGGTTAATTTCTCCCCTCTCGTTAGCTGTGAACTTATTTTAAGCACTTAGGTACAAAGGAAAAGAATAAAGAAATCAAAAAGCACATCCCCGCAGTTGACCACAAGGGACATCATCAATTTCTTTCTGGGTCATATAAAAATGCAGTTGTTGGTAATCAAGTGCCTGAATTGTGTGTTTAAAAAGATTCTAGAATGGGGCTTTCAAATCTTTCCACTTATAATGGCACATTGGATTTCCTGCACATCACTTTAAACTAATATTAACTGTACATGACAGAAGTTAATTTAAGAGCCTAATTTAATTTATGACCTTGTCCCTTGCATTGATGAAGCACACAGATTTGTCTTTAATTATAACACTACAATTTAGAGTGTGCAGATAGAATAATTGCCTATTTTGTCTTAATAAAGATCTGTGTTCATCTGTTTTAGACAATCTCAACCTTACATGGGCGTTTAAAAAAAAAAAAAAAAAATGTTACCCATACGAGCAATAATACTAAATCAGATAAAAGATGGACAAGAACTAGGATGAATCAGGTCAGAATTAGTTCAGGAGGAGTTTCCAACTATTGGATTACTGACTTGGTACAAGTATTGGAAATACGTGAATTTAGGCAAACATCATATTAAAAAGTTACTCTAAGCATCATAAATACTACAGCCTGTTGAAGTGGTTATGATGTGAGGAGTGTCCTGGCCTGATTCCCTGGTAATAGGGCAAACAGTTTAGCAACTGACGCTCAAATGCTTCCTTGTGGTCTGGTGACACTCTCCCAACTTCTACAGAGCCTAAGCCTCCATCTCTGCCATCATCATTCCTTGGCTAAGAGCATTAGCTAAGCACGAGAAGGGTGGGATGGTCCTCCACAGATGCCAGTCATCAGGGAGGTGTCCGGGGAGTGCAATCTCCAAGTGACTGGCAAGAGTAAAGCGCACTGCACAGCACTCCCTTGCTGACGGTCACAAAATGTACCCTGACCGAGCAGGGGGACAGCGGTAGAGGAGCCTCTGTTCCCCTGCTTGATCTGACAGGAAGTGCTCACAGAGAGCACAGAACTGTTTCCTGTCTGACTGGCTACAGGTGACATAGGGTTCTCCACTGTGGACCTTCCACCTCAGGTGAGGCTTAGCAGGTACAGGAGGGGGTTTAAAGAGGACACAGTAGAGGGTCAAAGAGGCCGCAGGAGGTTAGGGGGCTAAAGAGGAGGGTCCATGCAAGGATTTTTAGCTACACAGACAAAGATGCATTTTGCCAGCCCCCCAAATAAAATGCGTCTTCACCTGTTTGTCTCGTAACCCTCCCCTTTTGAATTCATAGCCCCTTTAGTGTTTCAAATCCCTTTTTTTTAAAGTCTTACCCCTTTTGCCTCTTTGGTGTATTTTTTAACCCCTTTAGTGTGTCTTACAACCCCCCCCCCCCTCCCGTGTGTCTCTTCCTTCCCCTAGCCCAGGGATAGGCATCCTTCGGAACTCCAGATGTTTTGGACTACATCTCCCATATTGCTCTTACACCCATAATTCTGACAAAGCATCATGGGAGGTGTAGTCCAAAACATCTGGAGTGCCGAAGGTTGCCTATGCTGGCCCTAGCCCCTTTCTATGTCTCTTACTTTCCCCCAGCCTCTTTCTTTGTCTCTTTCTTAGCCCCTTTGTGTGCCCCTGTGTTTTCCTCCCTTCCAAGTTCCTTTGTGTGTCTATTTCCTCCCAAACCATATAGACATAGATATGCAGGCAAAAATACGTACATGCACAAAGACACAAATATACAGACACACAATCATACAGGCATAGTTATTCAGGCACACAGTCACAAGGATACACAGACACACAGTCATAAAAGGCACACAATTAAACACAGTCATGCAGGCACACAGTCATACAATCTATACATACAGGTACAAACAGAGACACACATACACTGTCCTACAGAGACATACATACATACATACATACAGATACATACATATGTAAAAAAGATAAAACTTGTATCTTGTAATACCTTTTTTATTGAACATAATTTTTTAATGACAAGCTTTTGGGAGAACCTCCCTTTCTCAAGTATAAAGCATTTCTGAGCAAGACGACATGTAGAATTAAAAGTTGAGTTGTGATACAGGGGTTAAAGCGACATGAGTGCAGATAAGACAAAGGTTTGATAGAAAATAGACACCATTCTCGCAGAGAATATTATTACAATATTATGTTAGGCCAATAAAAAGGGTATTGCTAGATACAAATTTGATCTGTTTTTTTTACATCTACATCACTGGACTAATACAGCTACAATCTCTATTTAAGAAATACACACGTAGACATACAGGCATGCAGAGACATACATACATTCATAGATATAGAGACATACACAATCAGGCATACAGAGACGGTGGACAAAGGTGGAGGCATCGTGATACTGAATATTACAAATTATATGGATGAAGTTTATAGACAGTTAAGCAATGCCTCCACCTATATTAGTTTAGATGCTGATCCCACACAAAGTATTAAAAATAAATATGTCCAATTATTGGATTAAGGACTAGTATATGGTATCTTAAATAAAAACAAATATAATTATCTCAATATGAAGTTCTGTCGTATACCAGTATTTTCCCAAAAATACATAAAAAAAAAACAAAAAAAAACAGGGAGACCGATTGTATGCGGGATAGGTTCATTGTTAAGTAGACTGTCTGAGTATATGTACAGACAACTTCAGCCACTAGTTACAACACAACCTACATATCTAAGGGACACAACACAATTATTAAAAAAGTCTACAGGGTTTACAGTGGCAAGAAGATCTCTATTTAGTTACATGTGATGTATCCAGTCTGTATACTATTATCTCACACGTGAAGGAAAGTGTTAGGCGCTCCCTATGGTATTAAGTGCAGGATAATTGTGGGCAGCAGTAACCAGTACAAGGATTCCCAAACCTTGTAAGTAATAAAGCGTAAAAGAAAGTAGGAGGAGACCGCGCCCCAAACAGTATTTATAAAAGATGTATACGTACACAAATCTTTTTGAAGTTATACACACAATTGACCTCAAAGACAAAAAAAGAAATACAATAGTGCAATATGGTATGTCCCGTGAGTGAATACTGAGATATTCTTATGTAATGTCACTCACATTTGATAGAGCTAACTTAGAGCACAGCTGTAAGGCACATGAAAAAATGTTTGGGTGATCTCAATAACAATCAGAGAAATATTGTCCTAACTAGCCATATTAGCCAAACCCAAGTAAAATTTTTAGATCTAGAGATTTATATCCAGAACAATAAAATTAATACAAGGACGTTCTTTAAACAAGTAGACGTCAACAGCTACATTGACACCATGAGTTGTCATTATGACCCCTGGTTGTGCTATGTACCCAAAAGTCAGTTCATTCGTATTCTTAAAAATTGTGGTGATACTGTAGAGTATGAGGAAAAAGCTTGACGTCTAAAAACTTTCTTGAAGACAGGAAGACAAGCCTGCCCAGCCAGGGATTAAGGGGAAGATCATCATGCACCAGACGTCCTGTCAGTTAGTCCACCACTAACTCTAACTGTAGTGAGCAGACTCAAACAGCATTTTCTCCACGTCTGGGAGGTCATAACCTCTGATGCTTGGGTGCTTAAAACTATTCAGATTTACCAAATAGAATTGGTTTGAACAGGGCCGGCCTTAGGCCTCTAGGCGCCCTGTGTGAAACATCTTCGCAGCGCCCTGCTCTCCCCTGTCATCCATGTATAGTGTGTGTGTGTGTATAGAAGTGTAGTGATTGTATAGGGGATTTATTAAATGAATAATGATTTAAAAATAAATATTCATTACACACACAGAGTTACAGGCAGACAGTCACACACACACACACACACAGTTACAGGCAGACAGTCACACACACACACATACAGTTACAGGCAGACAGTTACAAACACACACAGGTACAGATGGATAGTCACGTGCATACAGCCACATTTACAATGTCACACACACACCATTACATGCAGGCAGCCACACACACACACAGGCAGACAGACAGTCTCACACACACACACAGAGGCAGACATTCACACACACACACACACACACACACACAGACAGACAGCCCCACACACGCACACAGGCAGACAGCCACATACATACACACACAGGAAAACAGCCAAACACACGTGCACACAGGCAGACAACCACACACACGCTCACACAGCCACACACACGCGCACACAGCCACACACACGCGCACACAGCAACACACACACAGAGGCAGACAGCCATGCGCGCACACAGAGGCAGACAGTCACGCGCTCACACGCAGAGGCAGACAGCCCTGCGTGCACACGCAGAGGCAGACAGCCACGTGCGCACACGCAGAGGCAGACAGCCACGCGCGCACACGCAGAGGCAGACAGCCACGCGCGCACACGCACACACACACAGTCACATACACAGTCACATACACAGTCACATACACATAGAGGCAGACACACACACACACACAGTCACATACACATAGAGGCAGACACACACACACACACAGTCACATACACATAGAGGCAGACACACACACACACAGTCACATACATATAGAGGCCGACACACACACACACAGGCAGACAGTCACACACACACACACACACACAGGCAGACAGTCACACACACAGTCACATACACATAGAGGCAGACAGGCAGACAGACACACACACACAGGCAGACAGTCACACACACACACACAGGCAGACAGTCACACACACACACACACACACACAGGCAGACCGTCACACAGGCAGACAGTCACACACAGTTACCTGTTCATTATGGAGGTGGAAGTAGTACAGTTCCTGTATTCTGGTTGTTGGAGAAGCAGGGACTCCTACCTGTTTCCCATGCAGCAATTACCCGGCACTTCTAGCCCCGCCCCCACGTCATATAACCCCGCCACATGCTACGCCCCACCCCCTCCACAATGTTTTTTTTTTTTATCCTGGGTGGAGAATGAAATCCTCCACCCAGGTAGTGGGCAATGTGTGAGCTGTGTCGGCCGCACAGCTCAAACACCCCTAAGGCTGGCCCTGGGTTTGAATGCATTCTCAGTCTTGTCTTCCACCTGCCATTTTGTTTTACCATCAGGATCAAGAGTTTGTTTATGCAGAACACACTACTATGTGAGAAAAAGATCTCTCTTGAGTGATTTTCTGCTCAAAGGCAACTGGATGTAAAAACTCAACCTGAAAGACGTGTATTTGATGGTGCCAGTGGCAGACATGTTTTTAGTGCAAGAGTCTGCCTTAATGCTTTATCTGTTTTCTCGTTGAGCTCTCATAGGCTGCTTGCATCTTTCATCCAATGAACAGTGTGCAGTCTATATTAGTTATCTAGGATGCAATTGCCATTTTTGGTAAATATGCCTGTAGATTTGATGGTTTTCTAAAACTCTAGATGCACAAAAACAGCTATCAAATTGGTTGCTAATCTTGCTTTACCAGCTAAACCTTCTTTGCTCTCTCTGCTGCCTAACTGAGTTTGAGCATTGGGCAGCATCTGATAGAGAAACTTCATGTCCACAACCGTTTCTCTTTGTTTACACTTATTTCTTGCCAGAGTGGTCCAGTGATTCTATATTTTAGTACATTTTATTTGAAATCTGTTCAACATATTTTCCTTCAGTCAGTTAAACTTGCAATATAATTCTGTTAGCGTCTTGACATAAAATGGCATGATTTTTCAATTTCATGAGAGATTTTTGATTTTCTAAAAGACACAGAGGTGAGTATTGTCCGTCACACGATGCTGCTATATCTTCTGGTGTTTCTTACATTGTTTCTTAGCTCAGGTATGTGCATATTGTGTGTTTGGGGTTTGCTTTGTTCTAGTCTGTGTTGTGATTGTCCTGTTGAATTTGCGTTGTTCAACTTGTGAGAGTCTTCTCATTATGTGTGCTGAAATACGGGCTCCATCCTTTTCTTTTCATATTGTTCCAGTTTGATTCTTTGGAGGTTGAGCTGGGCTTCGGTGATGCTCATTCTCCCATCATGTGACTGCGAAGCCTGTCCCAATTTATGAAGATCATGTTTTGAGATCTTCTAGTTCCAGTAAAACTAGGGAGTTTGAACTGGCATTTAGTTGTAGGTTTGGTGTTGTTTGTCTTGTTTGGTCTTATATTGGGCTCTGTGTAATGATTGGTTTGTAGGTTTGTTTTCTATGTATATGTATTTTATTCTTGCTGATATTTTGCGATCAGTAAACAAAGAGTTAATCAAAACTCCCCTCCATTTCTTTTAAAAAAAATATTTTTTTTTTAATCATGAAATAGCAAAATCATGCAATTCTACAGGACTGTAGGCAGGAAATCTAAATGACACTTTATGTGTTTATATATTTACCAAGATTTCTGTGTGGTTTTGGAGCTCAACAGCTGCTGTATACAATGCAGATATTTTGCTTGTTTAATGATCATATGTTACTCTTCATTATACTGTAGAATTTGCAAGATAATTTTTGTAAAATCAAGTTTCTCTCTTTTTTTTCTTTTGGGTGGATTAGTCAAAAGTACACATTTGTACCGGAATGAAGAGAAGATGCACTGTTGTAGTATGTACTTCTAGGAGGGCATGGCATGGGCAAATAAAGAGGAATGGTAAAGCAAACATTTGTTCTCTACACTTTAAATGTTAGCAAACAAAATTCTATCTCCCTGAATATTAATATCTACATACAAGATAAACATTCGTAAAATGCTTTCACTGAAAAATAAGTTATTGTCAACAAAACATGCATTGAGCTTAAGTTTTCTTTATTACTATCTCTTTGGTTTTGGAATTGATGTTCAAAGGGGTAAAGGTAGGCATTATACATGTGGACATGGCGGATACATGCCATTGTACACCCTCCCCCATTAGTAACATGATCCTACAGGTGGCTAGGGATCGCAAAGTCCCTCGTCACCCCTTAATTCAAATCACCCCTGCCTAATCTCCTTGACTATAGAATATACTTATCAGTCTTCTTTCTTCTAAATTTTCTATTCTTCTGCACCTAAAAATGACTAAATGAAAATAAATCCATTATAAGTGACACAACAGAAGTTTCTATAAAAACATTTTTTTTAAAAAAAGATGAAAAAAAAATCAAAATGGCAACCCAATAAAAATAAATCCATATTTGTCCCATGGGGGCTCCATGCAAATTGAAGCTTCAAGGCAAGAAAAGTCTTTATACAGACTTTCCCACACTTTGAATTCCAATTAGAGCACTCTGATTGGTTGGCTTGCAATGACTGCCCAGTCACTAGTTCTCACATGCCCCTACCTGCCATGTGAGAGGTTTAAAAACTCCCTTATAGCAATATGGGTATTATTTTGACTCTCAATAGGCTTTTTTTATTATTATTAGTTATGCTGGTTGGAATTTGAAGCATCAGAGCCTGGATTTGTCCAGATTTAAGTCATGTGGTCGCTTTCGGTCTTGCTGAAATCTGGACCTAATTATAGACATTGTTAAATTTTCAAAGCACAAGCAGTGGCACTGAAACACACTGCAAATCAAATGATTTGTCTCTGAGAAGATATAGAAAAGAAACAAATCACAGTGTGGAAAAGAACACTGCCCTATCAGCTTCTACCAATTGCATCTGTGGAAGTATCGAGTGCAGCCACAACACAAGAAATTTAAAAACATTACAATCACTACCCACACCACATTTTAGAACACTTTTTTTTTCTACAAAAAGTAAAAAAAAAAGACATACCACACTCAGTGCAGGCAGGGTTCACTTATGCAGTAAACTGCAGCCACACACTGCGTATAATACTTTAGTAAAAAGCACACGCAGAGGCTCAGAAGAACACTGCAAAGCAAATAGTCCATCTCTTGCTAGTAATAAATGTTTTTTAAAAATCACAAAACAATTCTTAATCAGTAAATCAAAGTGGGAGTGGCACTAGTTGTAGGAAAGAGGAACTTTTTTTCTATTTTTATTCCTTTTCTATGATGAGGCATCCAACTGTTCCTTTCCAACCTGCTTTTGTCAACTATTGGCACTATCCTCACCATCCCCCCTGCTCTACCTATGGATGATGGTGGTAGTAGTAGTGGGGAGGTAGCACTGGTAGAAGTTTGTGACAATGGTACAAAATCAGATGAAGCACCGGTGGACCTGCTGCCTGCCACAGTACTTTCTTGTTATGCTTCTTAGTGATGTGCATGGGCAAAAATTTGGTTCGGTTTGGGACTTCGGCAATTTGGCACTACAGTTTGGTTCGGCACTTCAACAATTCTAGACTTCGGCAATTCTGGACATCGGGACTTCTGCAATACAGACATAAGCATCCCTCTTTCTACCACTACCACTTACACATCTGTAGGGCTCTCTAACCCTACACCTAACCATAACCCTAACCCTAATCCTAACCACCAAAACCACTTACACATCTAGGGGTATAGTTAGGGATAGAGTTAAGTGTAGGGTTAGTGTTAAGGGTAGGGATTGGGGTTAGGGTTAGAGAGACTGCCACCACAACCACTTACACATCTATAGGGCTCCCAGTGCCAGGAATTAGCTTATTGGTCTAGATTTCTGTCATCATTCATGTCATTTTCCCTCCCTCTCTTCTTTGCCACTTTTCAGAAATCGAAAGCACTTTGCACTTCCGAAATTCTGCACTTCCGAAATTTGGCAAATTCGGTTCTGTTCGGCACTTCCGACATTCGGCACTTCCGAAATTCGGCACTTCCGAAATTCGTTAATTCGGACCTTTGGAAGCCTCAGAATGTTCAAATTGTTCAAATTCGTTTGAATTTACATTCGGAACAAAACGAATTGCACGTGTTTAAAATTCTTTCCTCAGTAATACAGACTGTTGGTATGTTTGCAAATGTTACGTTAGACTGCCACTAATGAGATGGCCAGTCACTCACCTCCAACTCACTTCCTTGCTGCACAACTTATTATTTTGGAAGTTGGCCTCTTTGGAGACAGCCAAGGTGATCCCAAATTTTGATTTGATACATTAGACCCCATGCTTTTCCTTTTGGCTTGTAAGGTGCAGGTGTATTTGCAACAGTGGCAGTGAAAGCTGTCACAAGATTAGTCTGTACGTTAGTATTTAATTAATAGTAATGGAAATGTTAGTAGTAATAGTACCAGTGATGTTATTAGTGGTGTTGTAACATTGACAGTGGGTGAACTGCTTGTGCAAGAAGCAGCAGGTACAACTGGTGTCAGAACTATCTCCTTTGGATAAGGTGATTTTAAAGCATATATAGATGGACTTGGAAATGATGGAGAAGATGCAGGAGGTAAGTGCGCATTAGCTGCAGTGAACATACTGGGCTGCTATCTGTCTTCTCCATACTCTCCAAACTATCCAGTCTTCTCCAAACTCCTAATTCCTCTGGCTCATCATACTCATGGTTGAACAGCTCCTGGGCCAGAGATAAAAGTGATATGTCAGAAACAGAATTCTGTTCACCAGATTCATCACCACCACCACCAACAGACATTGGGGACAGTACTTTGGTACTCTGTGGAAAGTCTTTACTAAAGAGTGGCTCTGATGACTTCCACAAAGTAGCTTCTGCTGTGACATTAAGAAACAATGCACCGTGCTAACACAGCACATACTGGACTGAACACATTCAGAAAATAAATTATGTAACATGTAAATTCTCCAAACATTTAATTTAAAAAAAATGTCAAATGAGTGCTAGGAAAGGGGAAGTTTTTCTTCTTTTTTATGTTTTTTACTGAACAACCCTCTTCCCAAAAATTATTTTCTTTCTACACATTTTTTTTTAACAACTTTATACTGGTGATTCCAAATTGGTTTTAAGTGTCAGAGGCTAGGAGTGCCGCACTGCACTTGACATAAACAACAGTGTCAATATTTCACACATGAGGATCAATAAAAAAAAGGGTAAACTCATATCTCCCATTCAAAGTGGTTTCAAGTGCCCATGTCACTATTAGCTATTATCTAAATACAGCTATATACAGCTGCAAGCTAAACCTAGTCTCAGGTAGAATAAATGACCCAGGCTATGTCCCACTCCTACACAGGTGCAGCATGGAGAAAATGGACGGTATCACTGTTGGTCTGTCTCCATGCAGTCAAAAAGCCTAGAAATTGTTATTTTATTTTTGCTTTCAAGTATAGATTGTTTTACTGCTCTACTTTTCCCTTTATTTGTCATCTTTTGTTTTCTGTTGGTTGGACAGGCGACACAGCAGTTAATATACATGTGAAACAAAAGGGAATAAATCTTTGTAGCAGATTGGGGCTTTGGCAGAAATGTTGCATTATATTAATATAAACATATTGAAAACTGATACAAAGGAGGGAGGGAATTGTTATGTATAAACTTCCATGTGTGGCTTTCTTTTAGATAGACTTACTTGTGTTTCTGTAATTACACTATTACTAAGCCAAAAAAGGCAGATGGCATGTAAACTGTAGTGACATGTTTTATACTTTTAGTTTAAATTATATGTGAAACAATTATATACAGACTATTTAACCCCTTAAGGACCAAACTTCTGGAATAAAAGGGAATTATGACGTGTCACACATGTCATGTGTCCTTAAGGGGTTAAAGGATACACAGCATGACAATTTTAACGTATTAACAATTTTAACTTAAGAACAAAAAGAACGAACACAGTAGTGTACAGTTGTTTAAGGAAAAAACAACTGTATCAATACTGAGAATCTCTGGAAATAATAAAGTAGTCTAAAGCTGGATGTTCAATATCTAGTGAAAAAACTGAAAATCCCAGAGAAAAGTAGATAAAAAGAACATAGACCCTGGATGATAATTAAGAAAGGTGCTGTGAACCATTCTTATGAGCTTTAATCTAACTGGCTAGAAATGGTCACTGCTGTATATCAAAATCTAAAACATCAAACGAGGGCTAGTAAAAAATAATATTAAAGTTCCTACCACTGCAGGCCCGGACTGGCCATCGGGCATACCGGGCAAATGCCCGGTGGGCCGCGATGGCCGTGGGGCCGAGGCCGGCAGGGGAGATCATAGGATCTCCCCGGCCGGCCGCTGCAGGGCCAGCGCTATCAGGGCGAGCGCCGGCCCTGCTGTGTGTCTCCATGGGCCGGTGGGGAGATCAAAGATCTCCCTCACTGGCCCACAGGCACTGTTAAGGCCGCTGGCTGGGGAGTGTGTGAGGGAGGAGACGACCGGCGGAGCTCTATCCAGCAGCTCCACCGGCTCCTCTCGCGAGGTCTGAGCGTTGCCGCGGCAACGCTCAGATCTCGCGAGAGTGAACTCTAGTCGGCAGGGGCTAGAGTTCACTCTCACCACTGGACCACCAGGGAAGAAGGATGGCAGCATGGCACCCCACCCACAGGCAGAACGGATCTCCCCCCCTCCCAGGATAAAGGTAAGAAGGGAGGGATATAACTTTTTTTTTTTTTAAATTATTAATAAAAAAAATACTTAAATTTAAATAAAAAAATTACACTAACAGCCCCAGCCACACACACATCACCCCCAGCCACACACACAGCACCCCCAGACACACACACAGCACCCCCAGACACACACACAGCACCCCGACACAAACACAGCACCACATGTGTGTCTGGGGGTGCTGTGTGTGTCTGGGGGTACTGTGTGTGTGTCTGGGGTGCTATGTGTGTGTCTGGGGGTGCTGTGTGTGTCTGGGGGTGCTGTGTGTGTGTCTGGGGGTGATGTGTGTGTGAGGGGGCTGTTAGTGTGATTTTTTTATTTAATAAAAAAAATACTTACATTTAAATAAAAAAATCACACTAACAGCCCCCTCACACACACATCACCCCCAGACACACACAGCACCCCCAGATACACACACAGCACCCCCAGACACACACACAGTACCCCCAGACACACACAGCACCCCCAGACACACACACAGCACCCCCAGACACACACACAGCACCCCGACACAAACACAGCACCCCGACACAAACACAGCACCCCGACACAAACACAGCACCCCGACACAAACACAGCACCCCGACACAAACACAGCACCCCCAGACACACACAGCACCCCCAGACACACACATCACCCCCAAACACACACACATATCACCCCCAGACATACACATCACCCCCAGACACACACACATCACCCCCAGACACACACACACACATCACCCCCAGACACACACACGCACACAGCACCCCCAGACACACACACACACACAGCACCCCCAGACACACACACACACAGCACCCCCAGACACACACACACAGCACCCCCAGACACACACACTCACACAGCACCCCCAGACACACACACACACAGCACCCCCAGACACACACACACACACAGCACCCCCAGACAGACACACACAGCACCCCCAGACACACACACACTGCACCACCTACACACACACACTACATTCCTTGTCAGCAAACACATACAACATTCTCTAAACACACCCTCTCTACAACCCCTACACACACACTACGTCACCTATACACACACACTACAGCACGTATGCACACACTCGCTACATCCCCTATAACACTATGCTCCCTATACAAACACTCTCTACAGCCCCTAGCCACACATATTACACCACAAACACAAATTAAATTGACCTATTTACACAATACCACACCACACTCTACACACATGCAATCCCACATGCACCATACACTTTCCTGGCCCTTTTGTCCTCTGGTATCTCACCTGTGGAGACACCAGAGACAATTTAAAAGCAAACACAGCGCAAGCATGTTATTAAATTTGCTTGCGCTGCGCAGAACAAATACAGGGCCTTTTTCTAATGCCAGAGCTCTTCAGCGGGGCTCTGTGTATTGAACCAACATGCTCACTTTGAGAGGGGGCGTGATTGTCATTAGTGATGACAAAACACACCCTCTCTGGCCCCGCCCCCTTCTTAGGGGGCCGCTCTGATTGAAAAATGCCCGGGCCTAATTTTTTTCCCAGTCCGGCCCTGTACCACTGTATAGGAGCTTCATTAGTATAGAGAGATAAACAATAGTTATAAATATAGGCTACAAATGAAGATATATCAGATAGAGGTGTAGAGCATAGATACCGTGAAGCTTAGAATGCTCACGGCATATTTATGTGTAAAGTACTAATCAGAGAGGATGAAGAATAGACATAAAGTAAGCAAAGCTGTTATGAATCTTGCCCAAACAGCAACATGTATCAAATCAGGAAAATAAAACAGTACCTCCCTAGTTAACTCTATCTGTACCTCTGGTAGTGGTAGGAATACACCGAACTAATTATCTACTTGACCCATAAAATAAAAATCAATTGTGCAAAAAATGGAGTGCCATTCAGTGAGTGAAGTGTGATGTCCCAAGGGGACAGAGGAAATGCCTGACGCGCTTTTCGGTGCTGCACATAGGCACCTTCATCAGAGGCAAAACAGTGACTGCTCAAAGTGTGCATTTTATCCCTTATACTTACCTCTAAATTTACACTATATTCTGAACCAACCCTGTAATAGGTCTATAACTATATTGGATAGATACCCCTCTTTCTTCAATAATCAAGATACCTATTGAATATTGTAATGTACATACATGTATTGATAATGTACTTTCTTTAATTTATATGATTGGGTACACTTTTTAGGGGCTACTCTAATAAAACCAATCTAGTGGATAGTATTTTTACAATATCTGTACTTGCATTTATTTTCTATAACCCTGTACAATTTTGCCTTATTTTCCATGCCCTAATATTTCAAAGTCCTAACAAGCACTTCTGTGATCAGTTGCCTATATGGAACTAGGCATTTCGGACTGCTAGAACGCATTACAATAGTGACACTGGCATATTCTGTACGGAGTTAGGTGGGCGAAGTCATTGGTGTTCCGCCCGCCCCTAACTTTGACGTCACCAATCTGTCCCGGCTGGTCGGATTTACCTTAATGAATTCCGGACGCAAGAGACTTCGTTTATGCCCCGTACCCAGTGGGGACAGCTATTGGACGCTAGATGCATGCTATCAGGTATAAAATGCACACTTTGAGCAGTCACTCTTTTGCCTCTGACGAAGGTGCCTATGTGCAGCACCGAAACGCGCGTCAGGCATTTCCTCTGTCCCCTTGGGACATCACACTTCACTCACTGAATGGCACTCCATTTTTTGCACGATTGATTTTTATTTTATGGGTCAAGTAGATAATTAGTTTGGTGTATTCCTACCACTACCAGAGGTACAGATAGAGTTAACTAGGGAGGTACTGTTTTATTTTCCTGATTTGATACATGTTGCTGATTGGACGTAAGATTCATAACAGCTTTGCTTACTTTATGTCTATTCTTCATCCTCTCTGATTAGTACTTTACACATAGATATGTCGTGAGCATTCTAAGCTTCACGGTATCTATGCTCTACACCTCTATCTGATATCTCTTCATTTGTAGCCTATATTTATAACTATTGTTTATCTCTCTATACTAATAAGGCTCCTATACAGTGGTAGGAACTTTAATATTATTTTTTACTAGCCCTCGTTTGATGTATTAGATTTTGATATACAGCAGTGACCATTTCTAGCCAGTTAGATTAAAGTTAATAAGAATGGTTCACAGCACCTTTCTTAATTATCATCCAGGGTCTATGTTCTTTTTATCTACTTTTCTCTGGGATTTTCATTTTTTTCACTATATATTGAACATCCAGCTTTAGACTACTTTATTATTTCCAGAGATTCTCAGTATTGATACATGTGTTTTTTCTTAAACAACTGTACACTACTGTGTTCGTTCTTTTTGTTCTTTTGTTCTATACTTGGGGTTAGGCCCCTGGAGACCTCTGGAGTCTCATACTGGTACCGGTAAGTCCTGTCTCTACTGGTAACGCCAAGTTTGTAAGGCGTTATACGGTGGAGACTATACGGTGGTGCCTTCTATACAATATTAAACTTCTATTCATACAGTGTGCTGGCATATTTTCTAGCAAATGTATAGGTTAGCAGAAAAACATATTTTAAAATATGTCTTTCTCCCACCTGTCAGTCAGTTCTACAGCATAGACTCTATGCCGAAGAATTGATAGACAAGGGTGAGCTGAAAAGATTTTCCACTGATGGTCCGTCTACTTTTCTACTCTTCATAAAAACAGGGAGGTAGGTTCAGCACTTCAGTAATCCTTGACAAGGTATATGTGGAGAGAACCAGAGAAGAAATAATAGTGTAGTATTTAAAACTGTAGTGATGATAGGTAAAAAAGCAAAATGATGTGCACTCAATACATGCTTCAATACAGCTCCAGAGTATGCGCCTGGGCGGTATAATCCCTGCCTATGAATGAAGTGCAGAGGTAATTCTTCGATATGTGTGGTAGGGGGTATCCTTATAAAAAATAAACAAATAAAAATCATATATGGTGAAGTACGCAGAGCTATGAAGCAGGGGTAGGTAAAAACTTAAAAAAATATAAAATGTACACTCAAGGATACAGGTGTAAATATAAATTCTTCCATCCGTGTATATGTGGAGATAAACAAACAGAACCACAATAGTGTACACCATGTAAAACCAGGATAGCTGAACATTGCAGGAATATTCTAAAAGGGTTTGCTAACCATACAATGCCCAAACATTTCCATTTCCAAAATGTACACTCACGTGTAATGGAGCTGGAAAACCTGGCTCCTCTGATAGCGCTTGAAGTGGTATGATCCCCACTAATCATACCACTTCAAGCGCTATCAGAGGAGCCAGGTTTTACAGCTCAATTACACGTGAGTGTACATTTTATAGTTTTTACCTACCCTTGCTTCACAGCTCTACATACTTCACCATATACGATTTTTTTTTTTTTATGAGGATACCCCCTACCACACATACCTCTGCACTTGATCCATAGGCGGGGATTATGCCACCCAGGTGCATACGCTGGAGCTGTATTGAAGCTCCAGGAAAGTGTGAGTGCACATTTTTATTTTTTTTACCTATCATCACTACAGTTTTAAATAATACACTATTATTTCTTCTCTGGTTCTCTCCACATGTACCTTGTCAAGGATTACTGAAGCGCTGCACCTACCCCCCCTGTTTTTATCCAGTTTTCTGATCGGAAAAGAGAGACTCCATATTGGTGTTCAAGCTGCTTTTGAACTTTTATCACTTTGCTTCTGTGCTGAATTTATTTTTGTGTGGTTGTGTATCTTTATTTTTCTACTCTTCAGCATGCTCTTTGGTTGCTATGCTAACTCCATAGCTGATGCTGCTAGCACTGGCTCGGGATACAAGAATGGACGCCACTGCATTTAGATGCTGGTATGCAAAATGATGGACATGGTGGTTCTGATTCAGAGGTAAGGTGAGTATATCTCAGTATTTTAAGTTGTTTACAATATGTATTTCTGTCATACATAGTGCATTTAATGCATTTGGGGATGATTCAGGTATACTTCATATATACATGACAGGTTAACTTTTCATGGTCGTGTCAATATATATTTCACCAAATAGAACATTCGCTCCAGTTTCCTAAAAATGATGATATGACCATGCCATCCTGTTAAGAGTTAAGACAATAAAATTCAATAGCATAAAAATGTAAATAAAGTCTTTTCACTGTTCTCTATAGAAAACAAAGCCATAGACGGTAAAGCTTGCTGTTCATAGTCAGCTTTGTCCTGCTGTTTTCTTTCTAACAAATTGTTGTGAGAAATTCTCTGCCTTTTAAATGCTGCACTCTAGTGTCCATATTGTATTAGGTGCAGTCAAGACCATTAACAGTTTCTGATACTGACATGTTTCTGAACACTATAAATATTTATTTAATTGATAGTTTGAATAGACAAATTCATGACAAAGAAACAACTCTACACTTACAAGGTCAAAACAGTCTATGAGTAGGCAGAACTACTTTGTTTGTCCACTTCCAGGATCAGCAATATACAATTGTGTTTATATCAAAATACATGCATAAAAAAGAGGGCCAATGATGAAACTGCCAGTGGTCCACTCCCCCACTCTTAGGGTCGTCCAATTGGAATCTCTGATCTTGGATCTGACAGGGCACATTTGTCCTTTTATATAATGATCAGCAGTCAAACGCCAACACAAGCACACAACAAAATTCAGCTGCCCTTATGGACGAGCTTTCTACTTTCTATGGTTTTTTTTTTCGTTTTTTTTTGCTATACACTTTGAATTATGAAAAAGTGCCTTGAATTATGAGAGAAAGTGCCAGAGGAGGGAGAAATGTAAACCTGCAAGGTTTGACCAAGATACAGCATTTCACAAAACTAACCCAGCTGAATATTAACAACTGGATAATTCAGAAAGGTTGGTTAACACGATACAAGCAGTAATTGTGTAAAATAACTGATGGGAACTGAGGAAATGTTGACTGAAAAGAGTCCTACACTGAGTATTAAGAATTAATATAGATAAAGAGATTCACACGCAAGAACCTTAGGTAGCATTTAGTTGCCTAATATGTATTTGGAATGCACACCTTAACATTCTCACCAATCTCATACATAGCTACAAAGATGTGCCCTGTCCACTCAAAGTTGTGCCCTGTCCTGACAGTGACTTATTCTTACAGTTTATTATCTGACATTTCATAATGCACAATAATACCTATTGGGGTCACCTTGGTAACCGGGGGTCTTGCAACTGATACCTTGGTCAGTTGACCACACTTTAAATTAATTTTACCTTGTCCAGTATAAAAGACCATGTAGCCAATTCATAAATACTCATTTACTCAAGGGATATGTTTTGTGAATTCACCAGTGTGCTTTTTTGGTGGCCTGTTTCTTTTGTCTGACCTTGGGTTCTGCAACCTCCTGCCAAATTTCACAGTTTTTATATTAACCTTGAAATGAACAATGTACGTATATTTCCACTGGCAGACATTTTGTGGTAAGATAGAAATTAAAAATTTATACTACAAGTCACCACATAGCAGATGTGACTCCATTTTGTAACAGAATACAAAAAGACAGATACATTTTATTTCTTTGTAACTCTATTCCTTCAAACTGTGGAATGAGGTTAACATAAACATTGGCCATAGATAAGGCTCTTCTGACAAGAACTATGTCTGCAAGGGGGGTAGAAAGAGCCCAGCCAAAACATAGATATATCTATATATATCCATATAGACCAACTATAATTATGTTTAATCATTAGTGATGTCGCGAACATAAAATGTTCAGTTCGCGAACGGCGAACGCGAACTTCCGCAAACGTTCGCGAACCGGTGAACCAGGCGATCCGCCATAGATTTCAATGGGCAGGTGAATTTTAAAACCCACAGGGACTCTTTCTGGCCACGATAGTGATGGAAAAGTTGTTTCAAGGGGACTAACACCTGGACTGTGGCATGCCGGAGGGGGATCCATGGCAAAACTCCCATGGAAAATTACACAGTTGATGCAGAGTCTGGTTTTAATCCATAAAGGGCATAAATCACCTAACATTCCTAAATCACAATGGATATGGATTGACTCCTGACATATGACATATTGACACCTTGACATATGGATTGACACCTGTCCTCAGAGACCCTGATACTGTCAGGGTACCTGGAGTCTCTACCTCTGAGAGAGGTAGAGACTTAGAAGGTTATCCGTCCGGACGCCATGTCTCCTCGGTCTCCCGCGGTTCACTCGGTCTTGCTAACGCCGGCCGCGAGGGAGTCACTTCCTTTTATAACAGAAGGACCGGAGGTAGACGTCATGACGCTAACCCGAAACATCCTGCCACTCAAATCTCGGGAGACGAATCAGGACTCGCCGGAGGCGTGTCCCCTCTCCCTAGCCAGGATACTTAACGGTGGTTCTCTCATTCACTCATTGCCCTGTCGTGGTTCTAGTCCGCCTAGTCACACAGTGCTTTGTGATTCACTTGTCTTTTGGTTCTGACCCGGCTTTGTTGTTTACTCTCCTGCCTTTCTGTTATCCTTGACCCGGCTTGTCTCTCGCTTTCCTGTCCTCTGTTATCCTCGACCTCGGCTTGTCTCTGACCATTCTATTGTAGTTCTACGTTAGTCCGGCCATTCTAAGGACCGGTATACGTATCAGCTACTCTTTGTACTCTGCGTGTTGGATCCCTGACCCGATCCTGACATTACGACAGGGCCATGGATTCTGCAGGTACAAATTGTCAGCTTGGTTCTCCTGATCCTAGGTTTGACGCCATGGATCATAGGATGGATCAGATGGCTCTAGCACTACAGGCGCTGCTGTCTCGCCCTATTAATCCACCTGAGGAGAGCCGTAACACTTCTGCTTCTTCTGTGGGTTCGGGGTTAGAGGTAGCTACTGTAGGTGCTTCTTCCCAAGTTACCCCACCTGTACGTTATGCTGGTTCTCCTGAGAGGTGTCGTGGCTTTTTGAACCAGATCAGTATTCATTTCGAGCTACAGCCCCGTTCATACCCTACTGATAGGGCAAAGGTGGGATTTATTATTACCTTACTCATTGAGAAAGCTCTGAGATGGGCGAATCCGTTGTGGGAGAATGATAATCCATTAGTCTATAACTATAATTCCTTTGTAGCTGCTTTTAAAAGAACTTTTGACCCTCCTGGCAGGAAGGCCAATGCAGCCAGATTACTGTTGCGCCTTAGACAAGACAACCAAACACTTGTGGATTATGCACTAGAGTTCAGGTCTTTGGCGGCAGAGGTAAAATGGAATGAACAGGCCTATATAGACGTATTCTTAAATGGATTATCTGATGTAATACTTGATGAGGTAGCGACAAGAGAACTTCCCGAGAATCTGGAGGACTTAATTTCCTTTATCTCTCGTATTGACGAACGTCTAAGGGAGAGACAGAATACTCGAGATAGAACCGCTAAATCTTTCTCTAGACTAGTACCATCATTTCAAGTTTCTGAAACCAAAGATCCACAGGTTTCAGAACCTATGCAGTTGGGCCTTACTCGTCTCTCAGAGGAGGAGAGACAGTACAGGAGAAGAGAGGGACTTTGTATGTATTGTGGGTTCAGAGGTCATGTACGTTTGAGCTGTCCCAGCCGTCCGGGAAACGCTCGCACCTAAGTTTCTCTAGAGGACAGACCTTGGGTGTTTCGATTTTGTCCTCTACTCATAACTACAAAGAACATAGACTCCTATTACCGGTCTCTTTAACTTGGGAGAAGGGAACTTTAGAAACTATGGCATTGATAGACTCCGGCGCTGCTGAGAGTTTTATCGACCAAAAGTTTCTCACCAAACACACTATCCCATCCCAGTTAAGGAAGACACCCTTGGCTGTTGAAGCCATTGATGGTAGACCTTTAGTTGAGCCTGTGATTTCCCGGGAGACCACACCTCTTTACTTAACTACTGGTATTCTACACAAGGAGGAAATATCCCTACTACTCATTTCATCCCCTTCTGTTCCCATAGTCCTGGGATACTCCTGGCTTAAGAAACATAACCCCGTTATAGATTGGAGATCAGGGGAAATAGTTTCATGGGGCCAGAATTGTCAAGAGAGTTGTTTAACCCCTTAAGGACCAAACTTCTGGAATAAAAGGGAATCATGACGTGTCACACACGTCATGTGTCCTTAAGGGGTTAAAGAAAGTGTCACCTCTTTGTAGTGTCAACTCACTTAATAACGCTACTGACTCTACCAAAGTACAGATACCGTCCTTGTATCAAGATTTAAAGGCAGTTTTTGACAAAAGAAAGGCTGATACCTTACCACCACATAGGCCTTTTGATTGCAAAATTAATTTACTTTCTGGTACCATGCCCCCCAGGGGTCATGTATACCCTTTGTCCACGAATGAAAACTTAGTTCTAGAAGAGTATATTCGTGAAAACCTAGACAAGGGGTTCATTAGAAGATCTTCCTCCCCTGCTGGGGCTGGATTCTTTTTTGTTAAAAAGAAGGATGGTTCTTTAAGACCTTGCATTGACTACCGGGGTCTTAACAAGATAACCATCAGAAATGTTTATCCGATTCCCTTGATCACCGAGCTTTTTGACCGATTAAAAAGTTCTAAAATTTTCACTAAGTTAGACCTTAGAGGTGCTTATAATTTGGTGAGAATCCACGACGGTGACGAGTGGAAAACTGCATTCAATACTCGATATGGGCACTATGAGTATACTGTAATGCCTTTTGGTCTCTGCAATGCTCCGGCAGTATTTCAGGACCTTATTAATGAGGTTCTTAGGGAGTTTCAAGATGACTGTGTAATTGTATACCTTGATGATATTCTTATACATTCCAGGGATATTGAGACTCACCACAGACAAGTCAGGAGGGTTTTACACAAACTTCTTCAGCATGGCTTGTACTGCAAACTAGAGAAATGCAGCTTTGACCAATCCCAAACTACGTTTCTTGGTTATGTGATTTCTGGGGAAGGGTTTGAAATGGATCCGGAGAAGCTCCAATCCATATTAGTCTGGCCTTTACCTCAGGGTCTCAAGGCTATCCAGAGATTCATTGGTTTCTCTAATTACTACAGACGTTTCATTAAGGGATACTCCTCTATCATTGCTCCCATCACCAACATGACCAAACAAGGGGCTGAGACTAAGAATTGGTCTACTGAAGCTCTTCGGGCTTTTGAGACACTCAAAGAGCTGTTTGCTTCCGCACCAATTTTAGTTCACCCTGATACTACTCTACCTTTCCTACTCGAAGTTGACGCTTCTGAGACAGGTATAGGTGCTGTTCTGTCCCAAAGGTTGGGGGTAGATAAACCATTACATCCTTGTGGATACTTTTCCAAAAAATTGTCCGGTACTGAAAGCAGATATGACATTGGTGACAGGGAACTACTAGCGGTTATAATGGCCTTGAAGGAGTGGAGACATTTATTGGAGGGTACTTTGCATCCTGTTACTATTTTGACAGATCATAAAAACTTATCCTATATTGGGGAGGCTAAACGACTATCATCTAGACAGGTTCGTTGGTCCATATTTCTCACTCACTTCAACTACGTACTCACATATAGGCCAGGTTCTAAGAATTCTAAAGCCGACGCCTTATCTCGCCAATATGAACCTGCTGCCGTATCTGAGCCGGTTTTGTCCTCTATAGTACCCAAGTGTAACATTATCGCTAACACTACTCTCAAAGTTCATTCCCCGCTACTTGATCAGATAAGGAACTTGCAGCATCTGGCACCTAGACTGACTCCGACTTCCAGACTTTTCGTTCCCCCTGAACTTCAATTGGAGCTCTTACAGTGTCTTCACGAGAGTAAGGTGGCTGGTCATCCGGGTGTTCGCAAGACGTATTCTTTGATCTCCAAGGATTTCTGGTGGCCGTCCTTACGGAAGGATATTAAGGATTTTATCGGGGTTTGTGTGGTCTGTACTAAAACCAAACTACCGCATACGCTTCCTTGTGGCCTTCTACAACCGCTGGAGATTCCTGACAAACCTTGGTCCTGTGTGGCAATGGACTTTATTGTGGATCTGCCGGTTTCTAAAAAGCACACTGTTATCCTCACCGTAGTCGATAGGTTTACCAAGATGGAACATTTCGTACCTTTGCCTAAACTCCCGACTTCTCCTGAATTGGCGGAGGTCTTTGCTAAAGAGATTTTTCGTTTGCATGGGATTCCTTCGGAGATCACTTCTGATAGAGGCTCCCAATTTGTTTCACGTTTTTGGAGGTCGTTCTGTTCTCAATTAGGCATCAAATTGAATTTTTCGTCCGCCTATCATCCTCAGTCTAACGGAGCTGCTGAACGAACTAACCAGAAGATTGAGCAATACTTACGTTGTTTTGTTTCCGAACACCAGGACGATTGGGTCGGTTTGATTCCTTGGGCAGAGTTTGCGCACAACAATCTCGTTTGTGACTCCACGCATTCAAGTCCCTTCTTCATGAACTATGGCTTTCATCCATCCATTCTTCCCCCGGTTTCTCCTTCCCAAGGAGTGCCGTCGGTTGATGTCCATGTGGCCAATTTGAGGAAGTTGTGGGATCAGACTCGACAGATTCTTCTACACAATTCTGTACTGGTAAAGAAACATGCTGACAAACGTAGAAGGGCGGCTCCGAATTTTGTTCCGGGCGATAGAGTGTGGTTGAGCACTAGGAATATTCGTCTCAAAGTTCCTTCCATGAAATTCGCTCCTCGTTATATTGGTCCCTACAGGATCTTGACTCGAATTAACCCAGTGGCATATCGTCTAGCTCTTCCAGCTACTTTACGCATCCCGAACTCCTTTCACGTGTCATTGTTGAAACCTCTAATCTGTAACAGATTCTCCTCCACAATCGCCCCTCCGCGCCCTGTTCAGGTGGAGGGTCAGGAGGAATATGAGGTTAACTCCATTATTGATTCTCGTGTCTCCCGGGGACGAGTACAATATTTAGTTGACTGGAAGGGATATGGTCCTGAGGAGAGGAGTTGGGTACCACAAGAGGATGTTCATGCTCCTCGTCTTCGCAGGGCATTTCACTCCCGCTTTCCATCTCGCCCCGGCTCCTTCCGCCCGGTGGGCGTATCTGAGGGGGGGGGTACTGTCAGGGTACCTGGAGTCTCTACCTCTGAGAGAGGTAGAGACTTAGAAGGTTATCCGTCCGGACGCCATGTCTCCTCGGTCTCCCGCGGTTCACTCGGTCTTGCTAACGCCGGCCGCGAGGGAGTCACTTCCTTTTATAACAGAAGGACCGGGGGTAGACGTCATGACGCTAACCCGAAACATCCTGCCACTCAAATCTCGGGAGACGAATCAGGACTCGCCGGAGGCGTGTCCCCTCTCCCTAGCCAGGATACTTAACGGTGGTTCTCTCATTCACTCATTGCCCTGTCGTGGTTCTAGTCCGCCTAGTCACACAGTGCTTTGTGATTCACTTGTCTTTTGGTTCTGACCCGGCTTTGTTGTTTACTCTCCTGCCTTTCTGTTATCCTTGACCCGGCTTGTCTCTCGCTTTCCTGTCCTCTGTTATCCTCGACCTCGGCTTGTCTCTGACCATTCTATTGTAGTTCTACGTTAGTCCGGCCATTCTAAGGACCGGTATACGTATCAGCTACTCTTTGTACTCTGCGTGTTGGATCCCTGACCCGATCCTGACAGATACACACTGACACAGAGCAGATTATGGACTGTTCCCCTACATAGGGTCACTTGGCAGATATGGATTGACAACCATCCTCAAGGACTCTGATACACACTGACACAGAGCAGAATAGGGACTGTTCCCCCTACATAGGGTCACTTGACAGATATGTATTGACACCTATCCTAAGGATCCCTGATACATACTGACACAGAGCAGAATAGGGACTGTTCCCCCTACATAGGGTCACTTGGCAGATATGGATTGACACCTGTCCTCAGAGACCCTGATACACACTGACACAGAGCAGAATAGGGACTGTTCCTCCTACATAGGGTCACTTGGCAGATATGGATTGACACCTGTCCTCATAGACCCTGATACACACTGACACAGAGCAGAATAGGGACTGTTCCCCCTACATAGGGTCACTTGGAAGATATGGATTGACACCTGTCCTCAGAGACCCTGGTACATACTGACACAGAGCAGAATAGGGACTGTTCCCCCTACATAGGGTCACTTGGAAGATATGGATTGACACCTATCCTAAGGATCCCTGATACACACTGACACAGAGCAGAATAGGGACTGTTCCTCCTACATAGGGTCACTTGGCAGATATGGATTGACACCTGTCCTCAGGGACCCTGATACACACTGACAAAGAGCAGAATAGGGATTGTTCCCCCTACATAGGGTCACTTGGCAGATATGGATTGACACCTGTCCTAAGGGACCCTGATACACACTGACACAGAGCAGAATAGGGACTGTTCCCCCTACATAGGGTCACTTGGCAGATATGGATTGACACCTGTCCTCAGGGACCCTGATACACACTGACACAGAGCAGAATAGGGACTGATCCTCCTACATAGGGTCACCAGTTTTAGCCCAAGGCAGCTCATCTCATCAGGCCTTTTTTAGTTGAATGTATCGCCCACTGTCAGTCCCTTCGGGATCCATCCCTCATTCATCTTAATAAAGGTGAGGTAATCTAGACTTTTTTGACCTAGGTGACTTCTCTTCTCAGTGACAATACCTCCTGCTGCACTGAAGGTCCTTTCTGACAGGACACTTGAAGCGGGGCAGGCCAGAAGTTCTATCGCAAATTGGGATAGCTCAGGCCACAGGTCAAGCCTGCACACCCAGTAGTCAAGGGGTTCATCGCTCCTCAGAGTGTCGATATCTGCAGTTAAGGCGAGGTAGTCTGCTTCCTGTCGGTTGAGTCGTTCTCTGAGGGTGGACCCCGAAGGGTTGTGACGATGCGTAGGACTTAAAAAGCTCTGCATGTCCTCCATCAACAACACGTCTGTAAAGCGTCCTGTCCTTGCTGGCGTGGTCATGGGAGGAGGAGGATTACTTTCACCTCTTCCCCTGTTAGATTCCCGTTGTGCTGTGACATCACCCTTATACGCTGTGTAAAGCATACTTTTTAATTTATTTTGGAACTGCTGCATCCTTTCCGACTTGCGGTAATTCGGTAACATTTCAGGCACTTTCTGCTTATACCGGGGGTCTAGTAGCGTGGACACCCAGTACAGGTCGTTCTCCTTCAGACTTTTTATACGAGGGTCCCGAAACAGGCACGACAGCATGAAAGACCCCATTTGCACAAGGTTGGATGCCGAGCTACTCATGTCCCGTTCCTCGTCCTCAGTGATCTCACTAAAGGTATGTTCTTCCCCCCAGCCACGAACAACACCACGGGTACCAGATAGGTGACAACGAGCACCCTGGGATGCCTGTTGTGGTGGGTCTTCCTCCTCCTCCTCAAAGCCACATTCCTCCTATGACTCCTCTTCCTCACAATCCTCTTCCAGCGTTGCCGCAGGTCCAGCAAGCGATGCTGATAAGGCTGTTTCTGGTGGTGATGGTGACCACAACTCTTCCTCTTCCTCTTCACGCTCATCTACGGCCTGATCCAGCACTCTTCGCAGGGCACGCTCCAGGAAGAAAACAAATGGTATGATGTCGCTGATGGTGCCTTCGGTGCGACTGACTAGGTTTGTCACCTCCTCAAAAGCACGCATGAGCCTACAGGCATTGCGCATGAGCGTCCAGCAACGTGGCAAAAAAATTCCCAGCTCCGCATAGGCTGTCCTATCACCCCAGTCATACAAATAGTCGTTAACAGCTTCTTCTTGTTGGAGCAGGAGGTCGAACATTAGGAGAGTTGAATTCCAACGTGTCGGGCTGTCGCAAATCAAGCGCCTCACTGGCATGTTGTTTCGCCACTGGATATCTGAAAAGTGCGCCATCGCCGTGTAGGAACACCTGAAATGGCCACACACCTTCCTGGCCTGCTTCAGGATGCCCTGTAAGCCTGGGTACTTATGCACAAAGCGTTGTACGATCAGATTACACACATGTGCCATGCACGGCACATGTGTCAACTTACCCAAATTCAATGCCGCCAACAAATTTCTTCCATTGTCACAAACCACTTTGCTGATCTCCAGTTGGTGCGGAGTCAGCCACTGATCCACCTGTGTGTTCAGGGAGGACAGGAGTGCTGGTCCGGTGTGACTCTCTTCTTTCAGGCAAGTCAACCCCAAGACGGCGTGACACTGCCGTATCCGGACTGTGGAATAGTACCTGGGGAGCTGGGGGGATGCCGTTGATGTGGAGCAAGACGCAGCAGCAGAAGAGGACTCAGCCGAGGAGGTTATGGAAGAGGATGGAGTAGGGGGAGTAGAGGAGGTGGCAGCAGGCCTGCCTGCAAGTCGTGGCGGTGTCACCAACTCCTCTGCAGAGCCACGCATTCCATGCTTGGCAGCCGTCAGCAGGTTTACCCAATGCGCAGTGTAGGTGATATACCTGCCCTGACCATGCTTTGCAGACCAGGTATCAGTGGTCAGATGGACCCTTGCCCCAACACTGTGTGCCAGACATGCCATTACTTCCTTTTGCACAATCGAGTACAGGTTGGGGATTGCCTTTTGTGCAAAGAAATTTCGGCCGGGTACCTTCCACTGTGGTGTCCCAATAGCTACACATTTTTGGAATGTGGTAAAAGCTGGCAGGCTAAGAGTTCAGACAAGACAGCTGTCAGATAACGGGCAAGGGGGTAACTTTGTGACATTGACTTCTTACGCTCAAACATGTCCTTGACAGACACCTGACTGTGCGCAGATGAGCAGGAACTGCTCAAGGCGAGAGACGGAGTGGCGGATGGTTGAGAGGGGGCAAGGAGGACAGCAGTGGTTGACGTGGCTGAAGATGCTGGACCAGGAGGAGGATGGTGGCTTTGAGTTTGTGTGCTGCTTGTACTCATGTGTTGATCCCATAGGTGTTTGTGATGTGCGATCATGTGCCTTCGCAAAGCAGTTGTACCTAGGTGGGTGTTGGACTTCCCATGACTCACTTTCTTTTGGCACAGGTTGCAAATGGCATCACTGTTGTCAGAGGCAGACACACGAAAAAAATGCCACACTGCTGAGCTCTGCAATGACGGCATTCTGGTGGTGGCAACAGCATGCGTTCATTGGCGTGCTGTCTGGCTGACCCCGGGTGCCGATGCATGCTGTCTGACTGTGCCACTAGCTCCTTGCGATGACCTCCCCCTGCTTCCAACTCGTCTCCTCCTCCTCTTGTCTCCCCATCTGAACTTTCCCCCTGTTCTTCTTCTCTTCTAGCGGGCACCCATGTGACATCCACGGACGCATCGTCATCATCAACCACTTCACTTGTATCTGACAACTCAGCAAAGGAAGCAGCAGCGGGTACAACATTATCATCATTACCATGTGTGTAATGCTGCCTGACTGAGACATATCCCTGTTATCTTCATCCTTTGGCAATAATGGTTGAGCATCACTCATTTCTTCCAACTGATGTGTAAATAACTCCTCTGACAGATCAAGTCAAGCGGCTGTGGTGCTAGTGTTGGTGGTGGCGGCAGGTGGGCAAGTGGTAACTTGAGAGGTGCCCGAAGCTAAGCTGGAGGAGGATGGTGCGTCAGGGTTCCAAACGGAAGCTGTAGAATATTGGGTGTCCTGTGTTAGTCAACTATGTCCTCAGAACTTTTCGAGTTCAGAGTACGTGGCCTCTGAACACTGGGCATTATTCTAGGGCCAAAGGGAATCACAGCACCACGACCACGACGGCCCCTGCGGGGTGGCCTGCCTTTGCCTGTCATTTTTTTTTTCGATTAGTGGTACTATGCGTGCAAGCTACTGTGACAACAGATATGAGTGGCACTGTGCACTGGCAGAAATTGGCAGAGTAGACACTGTAGGCCTGACACACACGCTTTCAGACAACTAACTGCTATTCAATCTATTACAGTCAAAAGTTTTTTTTTAAATGTACACTACTGTTACATCATATATGAGTTGCACTGGTGTGACACTGTGCCCTGGCAGGCCCTGAAACGCACACCTGTGAAGGAAACTGACTGCTATTATTTCACAAGTTTTTTTTTTTTAAATGCAAGCTATTGTGACACCAGAGTGGTGGCACTGGGCAAGTGGGCACAGTATACGCTGTGAGCCTGACACACACGCTGGCAGGCAGGCAACTGCAATTAGATTACACAGAAAAAAAAAAGCAGACTGATGTTTTAGCCATAAAAAGGGCTTTTTGGGGTTCTGTCCATACAGCAGAGATCAGATGAGTCCTTCAGGACTGTAGTGGACACTGAATACACTAGCCTAGCTATCAATTTCCCTATTAAATCAGCAGCAGCTACACTGTCCCTCCTCTCACTAAGAATGCAGCTTCCGGGGGGCGGGGCCTAGCTGTCATGGAGGAAAGACGCACTTCTTGTGAGCTCCCTCAATATCTCACTTTAAGCAGCTATCAACAAGCGAATTTCACCCCAGAAGGGGATGACCCAGCAATGTTGCTCCTACCTGACCGACCCAACATGCTTAATCTCTTAAGGACCAAACTTCTGGAATAAAAGGAAATCATGACATGTCACACATGTCATGTGTCCTTAAGGGGTTAATAGCGGTCAGCAACTCAACAGAGTCTTACTTACCTCCGTGTGGAAAGTGTGGCCTGGTGCTCACCGGGCGGGAGAGGCAGACGATCTCCCGATCCTGGGATGCCCAGGAGCAGCAACTTCCCGGCAGGAGCTCCATTACCCCCCCCCCCCCCCTCGGACCGGTGGGGGTTATCCCGGTCCACCCCTGAGAGGCTGTCTGGATCTAATGGACTCACAGAGCACAGCCACCCAGGCTGACATACTCATCTGCGACTCTCCCAATATGGCGGCAGCCGCGTGTCCTCCTGGTACCAGCAAAGCATGGCAGGATATTGAGTCTAAGCTAAACAGACTCTTTAATCAATTTTGGAAGCAAATACCAAGCAGGAAGCCCCAACAAGCTCCACCACAGCCCCAACAAGCTCCACCACAGCGAAGCAGTCCTCATTAAAATCCACCAACGCAAAAGGCGTCGAAGATGGGACCGGAGGCACAAACAGTGAAGCACCACCGGTAAGATCCGACCACCCGACAAAACAAGCTTCCACCACCTCAAGCCGCGAACCCGGCACTCAGCCAGAGACTTGCCTTTGTTGTTCCAGGTATCAGGGACTCCCAGAGTCTGCACCTGGCACCCAGAAGGGATCGGATGAGCACAAGCAGTAAACAGCAGCCTGCCAAGCATGTCCCACTATAGCCGATCCTCCACACCATGCCTTTGATCACATGAACTGCTCTCTGCACATTAACTAATCGGAAAGTAGCAAGCGTTTAAACATGTCATTATTTCACCTCCTAAAGAGTTTATTGTCATAGTTCCTTACATGCCTTTACCTTAAAGGGAAACTCCAGTGCCAGGCACTGGAGGGTCCCTCTCCCTCCCACCCCCCAATCCCCAGTTACTGAAGGGGTTAAAACCCCTTGAGTCACTTACCTGAAGCAGCGGCGATGTCCCTCGCCGCTGTCTCCTCCTCCGCGATGCTCCTCCTCTGTATTGCGTCGGCCGGTGGGCGAGACTGATCCCGCCCACCGGCCGAGGAGACCTAATGCGCATGCGCATTAGCGCTCCCCATAGGAAAGCATTGAAAAATAATTTAAATGCTTTCCTATGGGGAAATGAGCGACGCTGGAGGTCCTCACACAGCGTGAGGACGTCCAGCGACGCTCTAGCACAGGTTTCCTGTGCTATAGAGCAGGAAGTGACCTCTAGTGGCTGTCTAGCAGACAGCCACTAGAGGTGGAGTTAACCCTGCAAGGTAATTATTGCAGTTTATAAAAAACTGCAATAATTACACTTGCAGGGTTAGGAGTAGTGGGAGTTGGCACCCAGACCACTCCAATGGGCAGTAGTGGTCTGGGTGCCTGGAGTGTCCTTTTAACCGTTCATGTATTATGTTATTCACTAGTCTCATCTCATGGGGCGACTCACACTTGATTTATAACTAGTGGTGGAGCTGCTGATATAAATACACAGTTGATAACGTGCAAGCTACACCCTAAACATGACAGCCATCTTTCACAACAATGTACTGCTATATACTCATACCCTCAGTGCAACTAGCCATGATATACGCACGTTCAGCCTAGCATGCTCAAATATAACACACTTCTGTATAAAAAATAATAATAAAGAAATAAAAAAAGAAATAAAAAAAAAGAATGCAGCTTCCGAATGAATCTAAAATGGATGCTGTCCAGCAGTTGTGAGGGTCTGGGAGGGAGGGTCTGCTGCTGATTGGCTGGAATGTGTCTGCTAACTGTGAGGTACAGTGTCAAAGTTTACTCAATGATGACGAATAGGGGCGGACCGAACATCGCATATGTTCACCCGCCATGGCAAATGCGAACAAGCTATGTTCGCCAGGAACTATTCGCCAGCGAACTATTCGGGACATCTCTTCACTGATTATTTTCACGCATGTTACATCATATTATTATTATTAATTAATTAATTGTCAAAATAAATTTTATTTTATAAATAGTTGTGATTAGTGTGTGAAATGCAAATCCTCTAATAAAACGTACTCCAGGGTCTATAAGAGTTAAAATAGTGGGTAACTCTTTGCTCTAAATCAATCAAGGGAACTGTACCAATATATCAATTTTTCATATAATAACAATTATTACATTACTTTTTGATATTTTTAATGAAAATATTATTTTTAATATTCATCACCCCATAAAAATCCACACAACAACAGGCTTTCATTAATCATGATTATCATCTCCATTTTTCTACTACTTTGTTTCTGCTATTCACTGTATTTTAACATTGTTCCCATCACCTGCACTTTAGGTAATGTTATGATTAAGGGATATATTTAATATAATATGATTGTATGGGTGCTTAAAAATTATTTTCCAAGAAAAACTCAATAAATGGGTCTATAGCAAAAATAAAACATGAACACAATATGTAAATTGGTTTTCTCTGGACCCCAATAAATTTAGACAGTATAGAGCAAATACAAGGTATAGTTCAATCATTTCATGCACACATTAATCATAAAGGTATACATAAAAAAACTGTAGCCAGGTGTCCCATATTTCCACACCCATATTCTAACAATGTATAATCAATGTTACCATAAAAGCGCGCTAAAACTGGTGATTACAAATCTGCAAATGAACAAAAGATAATATAGTGCAGACTATCTGAATGATATATTGGGTACTGGGGAATGAGGGAAAAGAACCACATGGACCAGAGACCTTTCACCCCTGGCTCTGGGTTTGCAAGGCTCCACTTGAGAGGGAAAATCCCACACTGTATGGATGAAATCTGTATGATGTATTCTCTGTAATCAAGTGATTCTGGTTTTGGATGGATATTTTATATTCTCTATATATATTTTTGTATCCCTTTAACGCCATAAGGTGGAAGAATAGTTACAATTGCATGAAGAGGTGTTTTTTCTCTGTATTTTAAATTTATTTGTATTTTTTATGATTCTACATGAATGTGGCTAGATATATGCACTTATTTAGACTTTAATATTGTATAATATGCATTAGCAGCTTTGTGTTATTTTGTTTGCGTAACAAGAGGATGGACACTAACTCTAACACACACACCCACAGAGGAGATTTAAATAAATCATTTACGATCAAACCACGCCCCTGGACCAATGAAATAACTGCAGGGGAAGAGTGGGGAACTTAAAAGGAGGAGCTAGAGATCCAAGTCGCTGTTGAAAGAAGCCCAGGAAGGCGGGCGAAACGCGTCACGCAGGCGTCATTGAAGAGGCAGATCCAGAAGTCATCACGTGATCGGGACGTTCGAAACCCGGGAGTGACTGTTATCGTGGAGTTATTATTGATGTATACATGCTTTTATGTGGGTAGCTCTATCAGCCAGACCCACCACTTACTACTTTTTTTTTATAATAAACTGTTGAAGATCCTATTCAATTAGGGGTTCCTGCCTCTCTGACCTATATCACACAGAATGCCTAGATTACAGAGAACATATCATACAGATTTTATCCATACAGTGTGAGATTTTCCCTCTCAAATGGAGCCTTGCAAACCCAGAGCCAAGTGTGATAGGGCTCTGGTCCATGTGAGTTATTTTCCCTCATTCCCCAATACCCACTATGTCATGATCTTGAGCAGGTCAGATAGGAGACTTTGGCCAGGGTTGTTATTTGAGACGTTATTGGTGCTTTTAGACATATTATGAAACTTGAGAAAAAACTGAATCATGGTAATATGCTACAAAACAGGATACTTGCAAATAATAAAGAAAGTCTTTGATCTCCAGGTAGGGTTGAAACAAAGGCAGGTTGACATCAAAGGCAGGCTGGTTACAGAGGCATTCTGGTTACAGTGGAAGGCTGATAACAGAGGCAGGCTTGTAACACAGGAAGGCTGGTAACAGAGGCAGAGGTCAAAATTATACGTAAGAGTGGAGCAGGTTTAACCCCTTAAGGACACATGACGTGTGTGACATGTCATGATTCCCTTTTATTCCAGAAGTTTGGTCCTTAAGGGGTTAAAGGTAAGTCTGGAGCAGGGATGAAGGTAAGTCTGGAGCAGGTTGGTATGGAGCAGGGTTGAGGGTAAGTCTGGAGCAGGTTCACAGGAGCCAGGAAATCACCAACTTTAATGTAGTCCTCTAGGGGCTCAATGCCCAGAAAGGCTGTCGTAGAGACCAGGCCCAAGATCGGAGTACGGAGGCTAGGTACGCCAAAATAACTCTGTTGGGTGTCAGGAGAGTGCCACAGCAATAGTCCAGGGATTCAAGGTGAGGTGCCTCTGATAGTAATACTGCCTGCGAGCAGTGAGTGTGGTCATGCTTGATGTGGGCCCTGAGACCGTCATGTTGTTGGAAGTGCATGGGCGCGGGCGCCAGGCCGACCCTGCTGATGTGTGTTGCTGAGAGTTGGCTCCCTCCCGTGGGGGGCTGGGATAACCTCCCCGGCCCATGGGGGGGAGGGATGGGGCCTGTGAGGTGTGTCATAGGGCTGTAGTGTGGCAGCCAGGCTTGTGAGCAAGGCAGCGACCATCTGCCCCGCTCCACTACCGAGTAGGTCACAGGCTCCAATGTTTTGTACCGCAGGGGCCCAAAAACTCCCGATCTTGGAGTCCCTGGTGGTGCCAACCTTCGCCCGTGCACTTTAGTGGACTACTCTGTCCGATTATCAGCAGTAAGTCCATTTTTTCAGAATTTCTGCAGTTTAGTTTATATTCAGCAGGAGCCTCTGTGGCAGGCAACCGGCCAGTATGGCGGTCAGGCCCCGTCCCCGCAATCATTATATTGACCTCTGAAGTATGGAAGGATGAATTCACGTTACCAGTTATCAACCTTGAAAACTCTAAAATACTGCAGCTGCAGGCTTATCTATTGACCTAATTTTACAGTAATTGCCTTTTCTGTGGACAATCCAACCCAGACTATTTGGATATTTAATGCATTTTGGCCCTTTTCATTTTCCCTGTTGACCTACTTTCTCTTAGTTTTGATATTTTAAATTTGTATTGTAGATTGCTTTTTGAAAGCACAATGGATGAAATAGACTAATTAACTCAACTGTAAAATGAACAGATTCTGATTGGCTGCAGCAACAGCATTGTCTTGGCCCCTTTTTTTTGTTAATCAGCAAGGGCTTGAAATGGATGCAATGAAACAATAGCTTTTCACACTCTGAGACTCTGTATATCATCAATAGGTAATCACAGTTCAAATAAATATATGGTCTTGCTTCTGTATATATGTTTTATATAAGTAATATTTTGGTTACAAAGCCACTGTAAAGATGTATGCTGTATGTAAACATTGTTTTTCTTTCATTACTGTACATTGGCACACTGTGCAATGTAGACAATAAGCAGCATGTAGACAATTAAATACAGTTTTTAGTTATTTCATTGATTCTGACTATAACAGTAATACTATAACTCGTTACCTTAAATAATTGTAGTATAAAAAAGTTAGCAAACCTCTGAACAAAGAACTTGTTCAGATTGTATACAGATGCCCTGCCATCAACTAGCTTGGGGCAAAATGTTTTGTATTTGCTGCCCACTGTCATATTCTCAGCTCACAGTAACTAAGCCCACTGCTATGAGATAATTTGCAGGAAGGGCTAGACTGCAGATCATTATTCCACAAATGTTCCAGGTAGTGAACATAACAGAATATATCGCATTCAGTTGGCTTTTTTTTTAATGTATTAAGCTGTGCTGTGTTAATACATTCAATCAATTTTATCGTAGAGGTGCCTTTTTCATTAATGTCAGGATTAATACTGTAATTTTAATTATAACAAAAAAAAACATTAATCATAAAATCAGTGACCATTAATCAACAAAAATAGATGCATCTTACACGTTTCCACGTATGTCTTTTCCTTCTTTGTAGACAAATTATCCCTCCTAAATCTAATGTTTGACTGTGAGATGTGAATCTTGATTTGCAATTTACAACACTTTCTACTTACTTAAGAAGGGCAAGGTAACCATGGAAACAGATATATATTTTACTTACATATTATGAAATAATAGGACATATTATGAAATACTATCACAAAACCACTAAAAAAAGTGTTCAGTGATTAAACGCTTCACTACCGAGCACTTTCTGATTGAAAAAAATATTAGCATACCATTTATTCGAAGCAAGTGTTGCACAGTTAACATATAAACATAGAAAGAGAAGAGACTGAGATGGGTTAGCTAAACAGCGCTCCCAAAGTCAGTCCCTATACCCTAAATGCAGGCTGCTCCACCAATGAAAGGAAACAAATTGCCAATCACATAGCATACAAATAACTATAAAAATAATAAACTTTTTAGGCGGAGCTTAGCCACTGAAGCAACCGGTCGCAAGCTATTGCAGCTCCGAGCTTAATGCAGCTGAAAACCCGCTTTTTGAAGCCGAAACCGCCACTATTTGGACCCAGGGAACATCACCAGCTAGCCCAGGAGTCATCGGTCGCAAATCAAAAAAGCCCATGCCTGATAGACCAAGCATGGGGATGAATATCGGTGAATTGTGGAGGCAAGCGCAGGGCGTGTGCAGACCTAAAATGGCCGCCCTCTCGGGAGGTTGCTTGTATTTTTCCGACGAGCTGTCCTTGGACGGTGAGGAAGAAGTCTTACCGCCCCCATCAAAGCCAAAGCCGGCTCCGACAGCACCTGATTCAGCACCTGTTACCACCACTGTGCTCAAAGAGCTCCTGGCGGATCTGAAAGCCACCCTTCAGGCGGACATAGCCACGATCAGCGGAGGCCTACAGGGCCTGACAGGCCGCATCCTAGTGCTGGAGGAAGCCTCCCAGACAGGCACACGCCGCATGGACTCATTGCAGCAGGAGATCCGAGAACTGCAAAAGCAGAACCAAACGTACGAACGCCGCCTCGCGGCACAGGAAGATATCCGACGACGGAACAATCTAAAAGTTAGAGGGATCTCGGAGGAAGTCCTGGACGCCGAGCTACCGCACTTCTTGAGGAGACTCATGGCCGCCCTTATGCCGTCGCGACAGGCTAAAGCTATAGCACTAGATGGCCTATTCCGACTCCCCAAACCGGCAAAGGCACCGGCAGCTGTATCGAGGGACCTGGTGGTCCACTTCAGATCTGGGGCCAACAAAGCAGCAGTCCTCGCGGCCCTTAAGGGGATATCCCTATTCCAATTCGAGAACATGTCACTAGCTTTTTACCAGGATCTCTCAAACAGCACCCTGGCCTGGCGGAGGTCCCTCAAGCCACTTACCTCACTCCTCCAGCAAAGAAATATACGCTACCACTGGCGCCTATCTCGCACACTCCTTGTCATGCACGGAGACTCCACGTACCCGCTTCAAGACCTCCAAGACGCAACAGGATTACTACGTGACCTGGGGCTGCCGCAGGACAGTCTAAACAGTATGGGCCAAACCACCGCTCTAAGAGCTCCACATACATGGAACCCGGCAGCAGTCACCCCGTTCACCCCACGGAACCCCCTGAGGGACTCGTATGCAGCAACTACTACCTGAGGACGGTCACACATGCAGCCTTACTTTACAGGCTTCTGCTTAGTTTTATCTCGCATTACTTAAAACTTGCTATGCTTTACAACCATATAGGTCTTCCTTTACGCTAACTATAAGATTCACCACGGCAGACAGAGTATACATCTTTACTATTCCCCTACTCAGGGTCCCACTTCCTAACCAACACCACTTCACAGACAACAGGGGGCAACATGGGCTCATTCATATATCTTTGCTGGCATATTCACCAGCTCAAGCTTAATGGCCATCACGTCCATACCACATGGCAATGCAAAGCGCACACCTCTGGTCTGGTCCCCAGTCAAACTGCCCTTACATACACCCACCTGTAACCGGGCACTGCTGTGTCTTATTTAACTCACAGGCGCAACACAAAAACTCCCCGTACCTGTATTGGCCCTTTTCATGCACCAGTCTGCATTATTTTATTGCTCGCTAAGTTGTCTGGCATTAAGGAGGTAAACTAAACGGAGCTCCCAAGCTCGACATATAGCCCTTGGAAGCCTGAGTAATATTGTCCCAACTCTTACACAACTTCGTTGCAACATACTCATCCACCCTTCCTGCTACAACAGACAACGTAATTGCATTCTTTTATTATTTTTATTGTTATTTACGTTACTATATTCATAAAAAAGTGCATATGTCTTGATTGACATACCAATGTCTCACTGTCTGATTTTGCAACGTTTGCTGCTGCTGTTGTGGCTCAGCAAGCTGATTGTAATTGCCTGCACGACAAAAATAAAGAATTGAAAAAAAAACAAAAAAACTTTTATTGGTCCCTCTTAGAGAAAAAAATATATAAACCAAATATAGTGGAAAAAAGTGTATATACAGTGATAATAACAATAAAATAGGATTGTCTGCTATTTTGCTACATATGCAGCAATCACACAGAGTATAGTGGCCACTTAGGTAGTAATAAGAATTCTGATAAGTAGCTAATATAAACTGTTGCTATCAGCTTATTTGTAACAGAATATGTGTAGCCGATGTTATTATAAAGCGGAAGGGATGAACATAAAGGAAGTAAAATGTAACTACTGAAATAATGGACTCCAAAGTTACCAATCAAAACGATATAATTATAGCTGCACAGGTAGGTGCTGCTTAGTAGAGATATGGATGTCCCCAAAGGATATAACAAAATTACTTGCAAAGTATGGGGGCTATGGAACCACTGAATATGCAGAGGGTATAGATGAGTATTTGGGGGAGGACAAGAGGCAGTGTTGCCCAAACTAATAATATAGTCGGGATGCTAGCCGACTAAAGATGTCCCACACCCCCAATTGTAATACTGCAAGTGTTCCCCAATGCAAAAATCAGCAGAGTATATTCGGTGAAAGAAGACGGGTGGTAGGTTAGTCTGGCCAGAAATAAATGGAGGGAGTAAAAATCCTCTGTATAACTCAATCTTAACCCATCAATAACGCCAAAAAATAAATAAAATTAAATAAATCACTGAAAGTTTGAGAGTGGACGCTGTCTAAATACAGCGTGCTGAGTACATCTATCTTAAAAGAGAATATGATAATGAGAAGCCTGGTATACGGTTGTTCCAATAAGTGTTATATTAGCCTCACAAGCACCTATGATAACCTGGCTAATTCTCTAAGGATACAAAACAGATGGCTAGCTAAAAGCTAAAATAACCCTAGTGTGTAAAGAGGTCTCCCAACCCCAAAAGCATTAAGTGAAAATAGCAGTTGTCCTAAATAAAATACATAATAGTATAGGTCAAGCTCAACGTGCGTTTCGGCGCCAGCATTCGCCTTTGTCAAGAGCTAACCTGAGGGAAGATTGGCGCCACATTTTAAACCCTGTGATGCCGACCCATCAAATCTGTGACGTCACCGTTACTTTCAACAACCTACCACCCATCTTCTTTCACCGAATATACTCTGCTGATTTTTGCATTGGGGAACACTTGCAGTATTACAATTGGGGGTGTGGGACATTTTAAGTCAACTAGCATCCCGACTATATTAGTTTGGGCAACACTGCCGCTTGTCCTCCCCCAAATACTCATCTATACCTTCTGCATATTCAGTGGTTCCATAGCCCCCATACTTTGGAAGTAATTTTGTTATACCCTTTGGGGACATCCATATCTCTACTAAGCAGCACCTATCTGTGCAGCTATAATTATATCGTTTTGATTGGTAACTTTGGAGTCCATTATTTCAGTGGTTACATTTTACTTCCTTTATGTTCACACCTTCCACTTTATAATAACATCGGCTACACATATTCTTACGGTTACACATAAGCTGCTATCAACAGTTTATATTAGCTACTTATCAGAATTCTTGTTACTACCAAAGTGGCCACTATACTCGGTGTGATTGCTGCATATGTCGCAAAATAGCACACGATACTATTTTATTGTTATTGTCACTGTATATACACTTTTTTTTTTTTTGTCAATCTTTGTTTTTATTGAGGCATAAGTTGGATCGTTACAGAAAGTAAAACAAGGGGTTAATGCATGAAAAGTACAGGTTATGCACAATTGGTTTATACAAGGATTGCATGTACTCCTGAGAGTAACGGCCTCTTTTTTTTTTTTTGTTTGTTAATTAAAGGTTTCAACATTAATGTTATATAGGTAAACAAGCTTAGGCTAGCGAAACAACACATGGGTGATCATCAGTTTAGATCTCAATTATATAATATGTGTTAGAAACAGGTTGGATCATAGAATGCAGTATAATATCGACTTCAGGTGTATCATTAAGTTGCTAACAAGCTAGATCTATTCGTCGGTCTGGCAATAACATGAGATAAACAGGCTTACATGGCTAGGCTCCTACACAGGTAAGTGCGGAGCGGTAAATATACAGTAGCGACATGTGCAGGGTTCAGAGGCAAACTTCCAAGGGGGGCCAAACACCCATCACCGAATACAGAAAAATTCAACATATATCTTAACGGATACCTACAGAGGTATCTAGCTTGAGTGTGGGAGGAGACATACGTTAAGTCGCTGAGATATAAGACAGTGTGCATGGTAACTGCTTGGATTAACAATGTCCCGACTATTACTACATATTGTCCAGTGGAATATGCTTGCTGTGCTCCGGTGTGTACAGGCTCTGCTCGCTGAACCATGAATCGAGTGTGGCCAGGCAGTCAGGCAGTTCAAAGCAACCCTCAGACTTATGTCCGCAGGCGGTATCAAGGTTGTGTGACCCAAGACATGGGTAAGCTTTTGGGGAGTCCATTGGTGGTGGTCGGTGTGTCTGGTCATATTTTCATTGCTCGTTCACATCTCCCACCGGGTGTGCCGTAATGGCTCAGCTGCTTGGTCTTAGGAATTCCCGGCGTTGTGGCAGTGCCAGCACCATGGGTCACCAGCCTTCGGCCTGAGGCCTTCGCAGGCGCTCGTGCCCTTGCGCCATTGATCCCATCAACAGGATCGTGGGCCCCGGGTTCCGCCGGATTGCGGTCTGTCCCCAGGGAATATGGCAGGCTGTAGAGGGGGTCCTCTTGGTGAGCGCCCAGCCCAGAAGAAGGGAGTGTGGTCCCACGGGTAGCTCCGTCTACGGGAGTAGAGTGGCGTGTTGTGGTGTGTTACCAGATTGAAGTATTGTTGTACGGCATGGGTCCCCACATGTTTGCAGCCTTGTATTTCACGCCGGGTCCTGCCTGCGGTCTGCCTCGGGGTCTGCGGACTTTCCCCGCACACGTGGCCGCCGCCATCTTGACTGCGGGTCTCAGGCCTTCTTGATGGTCGAGTAGTGCCTCCGGGTGTAGTCGTGAGGCTTGGACCGGGATCACCCCCCCGGTCCGGTGGGGGGGGAACAGGACCGGGCCAGCCGATGTGCCATGCGCATGTTCGGCTCCGTCGGGCAGGATAGCGAGGTGGCGGCCGTCCACCTCACTCACCGCCAGGTCGGGTCCCGCTTGGTGCTGCAGGGATCCCGCCTCCGGGGGACTGGAACTCCAGGAGCGAGCCTCTCCCCGGCTCCGGTAGCCCGCATACGTTGCGGGTCAGGGTTGTTGGTCGCTGGGTGCCTTGTAAATCGCGGGTTATAGCGTTCATGGAGCTTATTCTGCAGGAGCTGTTCTTCCCTGCGACCGCTCGGCTCGGCGGCCCGGCCCCGCCCCCTATACACTTTTTTTTCACTATATTTGATTTATATATTTTTTTTCCCTAAGAGGGACCAATAAAAGTTTATTATTTTTATAGTTCTTTGTACGCTCTGTGATTGGCAATTTGTTACCTTACATTGATGGAGCAGCCTGCATTTAGAGTATAGGGACTGACTTTGAGAGCGCTGTTTTGCTAACCCTTCTCAGTCTCTTCTCTTTCTATTAACACTTTGGGTTATGCCCTAATACCCTTTAAACAACTCCACTCCAGTGGAAGATTTTCTTTTTCTTTCACTGCTTTTGTGCTTTTTCTAACATATAAACATATCATTTCTTATATCTTGAAATATTTTACACAGGGTTTGAAATGATAGTATGAACTCAAAAAATGAAAATTTTCTCATATACAGTATGTGTGACAACAATAGATAAATAAAAATGGTCAAATACCTTGTTTTTTATGTATTTGTAAGAACCCTAAAGGCATTGCGTGCAGTACAGCTTACTAAAAATGACAACAGAATGTACAAAAAATGTACATTTATTTCTAATATAAACTTTTTTTAAATTGCAATCTTTGTCATTCTTCAGAATGCGTATGTAATGCTAACAGGGAAATTGGGTAGTCCATTCACTCCTGCCTGCTCCCTGACTGCAGGAAAATTGTGACCCATTAAAACTTCCTTTACTGTTTAGAAGCAGCAGGTGAGTAGACATTTTCAACATACTGGCAGGCATTAAATCAGAGATCTGTGATTTCTGGTACAGAAATCTGTTTCTCTACAGGTTGGTAATCATTCCTATAGGTTAAATAATGGTGAGTGAGACTTTGTGGACTAAATTTAATTCTGCAAAACACATGAAAATGTAAAAATGTTTATACTCGATCCTGGTTGAGAAGTGGTTAAGGTGAAATAAAACAGACTGTCTCAATCTCATTACATGCAAATTTTCAGGACAATTTTCTGGTGCACAATGCCAATTGTTGTGCTAAATAGGCTGAGATATGCAAGCTTCATTGGTCAGCAGCATGCTTATTGAATCTGAATAAATAAAGCTGCAATTATCTGATACAAAAAGCAGTGCGAGTTTTAAATTACTTATAACTCAAATATAAACCGAACCAAAACTGCATATGATGTACTATGATTTTGTCAAGTTTTGTCATATATTTTAATATTACGTCATAACTATCCTTGTACCAAAGGTATTAAAAGTCCCTCAAAAGAAATGAAAATGATTGTGACGGACCGCCTGGCACCCCGACCGGGTCAATCGCTGCTTCCTAGTAATCGCACCAGACACCATAACCACCGTAAACCCCACAAACCTCCGCAGCTTGGTTGTGATCTCTCTGTCCTTCACCCAACCTGGACACAAGACCAGGATCCAGCTTCCAGTGGGTAGACCTCTCCTAGTCCAGAGACCAATGCAGGCTGCCCTTACAAGAGCAATCGTTGCAATCCAAGGAAGTATAGTTATTATAGCAATCCCCAGAGTGAATATAGCTCTCCAATCCCCCAAACATGAGCATAGACTCCATGAAGGGTAAAACAAATCTGTTTAATGACAGCCACAACTGGCCTTATATGCAGGTCCCCTTGCAAGGGGCACTCCCCCCTGGACCTGAGAGTAGACTACAGTAAAAACATATACACAATTACATTGGCTCTCAGGTCCAGGACAATACCATACAAAACAGGTCAATCCCTCCCCTATACCTGGGAAATAATTGAGTCGGCACTGTATTAAACTAAATTATCTCCAGGCACAGAAAACATAAAGTTTTACAAAACCTCAAAATTACCTTAAAACACACAAAATCCCCACAAAAGTTACATCCCCTGATTGCCCTGATCTGGGTGACCAACATATCTAAAGATCACCCAGATCATTCCAGGGGTTCAGGAATTTCCTGGAAGTCATAATTTGACCGACTGCACGCATCATCCCATGCCAAAAATAGTTCCATAGAATCGTGGCTAAGCGCCGCTGGGGACCGACCAGGCCCTGCAATTCAACCATGTCTGGATTTTGCAATTCAGGCCCCGAAAATCACTGGACAGCTGAAATCCAGAGCAAATGAGTCAATTCAGGCTTCTAAGCCAGGCCCGGATTAGAAAAACCAGAACTATTTGCAGATCCAGATTAATCAACGCCACTTGCTAAAATAAAAAAAGTCCTGATCACAAATTAAAATGCAGCAACAAATAAAAACCAAGCCGCATTAAAATTTGATGCATCTTCACCTACGGATGATTTGCCACAGAATGAGTTCTTATATCAGGGAAAGTCCTTATCTCAGCTTTCACATGCTACAACAGCAATCGCAAAGCGAGGAAAAATGTCCCACATTTTGGAAATATGACCAAGATCGCTCTGATTGGTTGGCTCGTAAGCTAACCAATCACAGTGCTATGACAGTCAAGTCTCTCAAGACATGGTTGTCTGAGCACTCTTGGCTTTCTTCTCTCTGGCTAGGATCCCTATCTGTTCTAACAACTTTGCAGTAATGGCTGCCCAATTGATGGATTTAAACATTTCAGAAATATCTGGCAGGTGGGGGCATATGGAAGTACAAGACCTCCAATATAGTGAAATGGGGGTCTTACTGATGTTTTCATGTGGTGGATGGTTAGCAAGCACTGGACAACTGCCCCATAATTAACCCTCGGGCCTCTGAGTGTTTTTTTTAACTATTTGTCCGTTGACTGCAAGCTATTTGTTGAGCACCCCAGCAAAAAGAGGTTCTTAGGGTTATATATATATATATATATATATATATATATATACACACAGTATTTCACAAAAGTGAGTACACCCCTCATATTTTTGTAAATATTTTATTATATCTTTTTCACTTTAGAAGAGGTTTCCTTCTGGGACGACAACCATGCAGACCAATCTGATGCAGTGTGAGGCATATGGTCTGAGCACTGACAGGCTGACCACCGACCAGGCCCGGGCTGGCCATCAATGCCCGGTGGGCCGCGATGGCCACGGGCCGAGGCCGGGGAGATCCAGCTGGTCCATGCAGAGCCGGCGCTATCTGAGCGCCGGCCTCGCTGTGTTCCATGAAGGGCCGGTGGGGAGATCAAAGATCTCCCTCACCGGCCCACATGCTGTCAAATGTGGCGGCAGGCGGGGGATAGAGGGAGGGAGACAGCCAGCCAGGAGAGGAACCCAGCGGAGCTCTAACTTGCAGCTCTGCCGGGTTTCTCTCAAGAGATCCGGACCGTTGCCATGGGAACCGGCCAGGTCTCGCAAGAGTGAACTCTAGCCTCACAGGCTAGAGTTCACTTACCACGAGGACCACCAGGGATGGATGTCAGCAGCCCCCCCCCCCCCTTCCAGGCTACAGGTAAGAAGGGAATGGGGGGGGTATAATGTATTTATTTTTATAATAATTTTTTTTTTTTAAAAAGACATCAATATTGGCATTTACCTGCCTCCCCCAATACACAATCCTTGCAGACACACACATCACCCTCACCCAGCACCCTAGCATACTAACACAGCACCCTAACACTCACACAGCACCCAAACACTCACACAGCACCCAAACACTCACACAGAACCCAAACACTCACACAGCACCCAAACACTCATACAGCACCACAACTCGCACAGCACCCTAACACTCACACAGCACCCTAACACTCACACAGCACCCTAACACTCACACAGCACCCTAACACACACAGCACCCTAACACACACACAGCACCCTCACTCACACAGCACCCTCACTCACACATCACCCTAACACACACAGCACCCTCACTCACACAGCACCCTCACACACACAGAACCCTCACACAGCACCCTAACACACATAGAAACATAGAAACATAGAAACATAGAATGTGACGGCAGATAAGAACCATTCGGCCCATCTAGTCTGCCCAGTTTTCTAAATACTTTCATTAGTCCCTGGCATTATCTTATAGTTAGGATAGCCGTATGCCTATCCCACGCATGCTTAAACTCCTTTACTGTGTTAACCTCTACCACTTCAGCTGGAAGGCTATTCCATGCATCCACTACCCTCTCAGTAAAGTAATACTTCCTGATATTATTTTTAAACCTTTGTCCTTCTAATTTTAGACTATGTCCTCTGGTTGTGGTAGTTTTTCTTCTTTTAAATATAGTCTCCTCCTTTACTGTGTTGATTCCCTTTATGTATTTAAATGTTTCTATCATATCCCCCCTGTCTCGTCTTTCCACCAAGCTATACATGTTAAGATCCTTTAACCTTTCCTGGTAAGTTTTATCCTGCAATCCATGAACCAGTTTAGTAGCCCTTCTTTGAACTCTCTCTAAGGTATCAATATCCTTCTGAAGATATGGTCTCCAGTACTGTGTACAGTACTCCAAGTGAGGTCTCACCAGTGTTCTGTACAATGGCATGAGCACTTCCCTCTTTCTACTGCTAATACCTCTCCCTATACAACCAAGCATTCTGCTAGCATTACCTGCTGCTCTATTACATTGTCTGCCTACCTTTAAGTCCTCAGAAATAATCACCCCTAAATCCCTTTCCTCGGATGTTGAGGTTAGGACTCTATCAAATATTCTGTACTCTGCCCTTGGGTTTTTACGTCCAAGATGCATTATCTTGCACTTATCCACATTAAATGTCAGTTGCCACAACTCTGACCATTTTTCTAGTTTACCTAAATCATTTGCCATTTGGCTTATCCCTCCTGGAACATCAACCCTGTTACATATCTTAGTATCATCCGCAAAAAGACACACCTTACCATCAAGACCTTCTGCAATATCACTAATAAAAATATTAAAGAGAATGGGTCCAAGTACAGATCCCTGAGGTACCCCACTGGTGACAAGCCCAAGCTTCGAATATACTCCATTGACTACAACCTTCTGTTGCCTGTCACTCAGCCACTGCCTTACCCATTCAACAATATTGGAATCCAAACTCAAAGATTGCAGTTTATTGATAAGCCTTCTATGTGCAACAGAGCACCCATCTTTTCTGCATTTTTCATTACTACCTTAGGAGACACACACATACCTGGATTTCCTGAGGATATGATTTTAACGGATTAGCACCAGTGTTTAAGTAGAAGGATTTCTGATAGAGCACCCAGAGATGATGATGTCCAACTTCATTACCTCAAAATTAAGTTGAAGTTATTGAAATCTGCCCGGATGTGACCTGCCACTGTTAATAACTTTCTAGAACAGCTTTTTAACAACTTCTCCACAGCTACTGTAGCAATTGAGACAATAACAAAAAACAGTTACACAGCTACCAGCATTAAATCACATTAGATATCATTGGAGTTTCTCGTTTAAGTTATTAGAATATAAATATGGCAAATTATACTCTCTATCCTCCATCAGTGGAAAATGATTGTATGTATGCCTTTAGTATTGCTTCTACTCCATGTAAAAATGTACCAGAGGATTTATTGAAGGATTACGGTACCGATGGATCCTAAACTCCCTTATTGTGACATACCTTATCCCCATATACACACACATAAAACCTCACAAGGCAGCCACTGCACCCATACATAATGCATGTAGAATTCTACGACATACATAACCATTGCCTTGGTAGACAGGCACCTTAATAGACTTCACAGCTTTATGTTGGTACAGTGCTACCAAAGAATGCCTACCCCTTTCCTAGAGACATACAAACTCTACATCCACTAGCCACACCAAAAAACAAGAGACCAATTTACACAACACACCAAAAACAACAGAATTAAGAAACTCTTTAGGGACAACAATGGAGTGTTGTTATTATTATTTTTATTATTGCCATTTATATAGTGCCAACAGATTCTGTATCGCTTAAATGTCATCATTTGCACAGAGCTTTAAAATGTCAAGTCTTACACTCCTAGCCAAGCCTTACAAGTTGCTTGCCACTGCAAGCCTGGAATGTGCAGGGCTATATTCTTAGTCCCTAGTGGTATGTGGAAATGTTGAGCACTGATTTGTATTCATATAAGACTTTAAAATGCAACCATTCAGTGAGTTGGCAATGTGGGATCACTGCAGTCCGGTGAGAGTTCTGTGTGAGCAGGCAACAGTCTTAAAGCACGTGTGAAGGACTAGACATCTTACGGCTGGCAGACTGAATCTTTTAGACCATTGTATGACACAATGGATTCATGAGCTATCCCCTTCTGTACTTCTAAGCCTTTGGTTATTTAGGCAAAGGCGTCAAAAAACACTGTGCCTGCAGTGTGAACCAGGATAGGTCTTGATAAAATAGTATGATAAGACAGTGGACCTGCTGAACAGACCTTAAAGCTATTTTTCTGGTAATAATAGAACATACATACAATACCTCTAGGCGTCTGAGTATTACCAGATTGAGGCTTCAAGACTCTATGAGTAGTGATGTCCCGAAACATCGCTTGTTCGCGTTCGCCACAGACGCCGAACACATGCGCTGTTCGGTCCGCCCCCTATTCGTCGTCATTGAGTAAACTTTGACCCTGCCTGTACCTCACAGTCAGCAGACACATTCCAGCCAATCAGCAGCAGACCCTCCCTCCCAGACCCTCCCACCTCCTAGACAGCATCCATTTCACATTCATTGTGAAGCTGCATTCTTAGTGAGAGTAGGGACAGTCTAGCTGCTGCTGATTTGATAGGGAAATTGAAAGCTAGGCTAGTGTATTCAGTGTCCACTACAGTCCTGAAGGACTCATCTGATCTCTGCTGTAAGGACAGCACCCCAAAAAGCCCTTTTTAGGGCTAGAACATCAGTTTGCTTTTTTTTTCTTTTTTTTTTCCGTGTAATGTAATTGCAGTTGCCTACCTGCCAGCTAGTGTGCGTTTCAGGGCCTGCCCAGTGCCACCACTCACTCATATCTGGTATCACAATAGCTTGCATTTAAAAAAAAACAAAAACTTTTTGGATTGTAATATAATAGCAGTCAGTTTCCTTCACAAGTGTGCGTTTCAGGGCCTGCCAGGGCACAGTGTTACACCAGTGCAACTCATATCTGGTGTAACAGTAGTGTACATTTTTTTAGAAAAAATACAATTTTGACTGTAATAGATTGAATAGCAGTTAGTTTTCTGCCAGCGTGTGTGTCAGGCTCACAGCATATACTGTGCCCACTTGCCCAGTGCCACCACTCATATCTGGTGTCACAATAGCTTGCATTTAACAAAAAAAATTTTTGGGACTGTAATATAATAGCAGTCAGTTCCCTTCACTAGTGTGCGTTTCAGGGCCTGCGAGGGCACAGTGTCACACCAGTGCAACTCATATCTGGTGTAACAGTAGTGTACATTTAAAAAAAAAATAAAAAAATCTTGACTGTAATATATTGAATAGCAGTTAGTTGTCTGCCAGCGTGTGTGTCAGGCTCACAGCGTATACTGTGCCCACTTGCCCAGTGCCACCACTCACTCATTGGTGTCCCAATAGCTTGCATTAAAAAAAACAAAAAAAACTTTTTGGACTGTAATATAATACCAGTCAGTTTCCTTCACTAGTGTGCGTTTCAGGGCCTGCCCAGTGCCACCACTCACTCATATCTGGTGTCCCAATAGCTTGCATTTAAAAAAAAACGAAACTTTTTGGACTGTAATATAATAGCAGTCAGTTTCCTTCACGAGTGTGCGTTTCAGGGCCTGCCAAGTGCCACCACTCACTCATATCTGGTGTCCCAATAGCTTGCATTTAAAATAAACGAAACTTTTTGGACTATAATACAATAGCAGTCAGTTTCCTTCACGAGTGTCGCTTCAGGGCCTGCCAGGGCACAGTGTCACACCAGTGCCACTCATATCTGTTGTCACAGTAGCTTGCACGCATAGTACTACTAATCGAAAAAAAATGACAGGCAGAGGCAGGCCACCCCGCAGGGGCCGTCGTGGTCGTGGTGCTGTGATTCCCTTTGGCCCTAGAATAATGCCCAGTGTTCAGAGGCCACGTACCCTGAACTTGAAAAGTTCTGAGGACATAGTTGACTAACACAGGAAACCCAATCTTCTACAGCTTCCGCTTGGAACCTTGACGCACCATCCTCCTCCAGCTTAGCTTCGGGCACCTCTCAAGTTACCACTCGCCTGCCTGCCGCCACCACCAACACTAGCACCACAGCCACTTCACTTGATCTGTCAGAGGAGTTATTTACACATCAGTTGGAAGAAATGAGTGATGCGCAACCATTATTGCCAGAGGATGTAGATAACAGGGATATGTCTCAGTCAGGCAGCATTACACACGTACGGTGCGATGATGATGATGTTGTACCCGCTGCTGCTTCCTTTGCTGAGTTGTCAGATGCAAGTGAAGCAGTTGATGATGACGATGCGTCCATGGATGTCACGTGGGTGCCCGCTAGAAGAGAAGAACAGGGTGAAAGTTCAGATAGGTGGAGACAGAGAGGAGGAGGAGCAGACGAGTTGGAAGCAGGGGGAGGTCGTCGCAAGGAGCTAGTGGCACAGTCAGACAGCATGCATCGGCACCCGGGGTCAGCCAGACAGCATGCCAATCAACGCATGCTGTTGCCACCACCAGAATGCAGTTATGGCAGAGCTCTGCAGTGTGGCCTCTGACAACAGCGATGCCATTTGCAACCTGTGCCAAAAGAAACTGAGTCGTGGGAAGTCCAACACCCACCTAGGTACAACTGCTTTGCGAAGGCACATGATCGCACATCACAAACGCCTATGGGATCAACACATGAGTACAAGCAGCACACAAACTCAAAGCCGCCATCCTCCTCCTGGTCCAGCATCTTCAGCCACGTTAACCACTGCTGTCCTCCTTGCCCCCTCTCAACCATCCGCCCCTCCATCTCACACAGCACCCTAACACTCACACAGCACCCTAACACACACAGCACCCTAACACACACACAGCACCCTCACTCACACAGCACCCTCACTCACACATCACCCTAACACACACAGCACCCTCACTCACACAGCACCCTCACACACACAGAACCCTCACACAGCACCCTAACACACATAGAAACATAGAAACATAGAAACATAGAATGTGACGGCAGATAAGAACCATTCGGCCCATCTAGTCTGCCCAGTTTTCTAAATACTTTCATTAGTCCCTGGCATTATCTTATAGTTAGGATAGCCGTATGCCTATCCCACGCATGCTTAAACTCCTTTACTGTGTTAACCTCTACCACTTCAGCTGGAAGGCTATTCCATGCATCCACTACCCTCTCAGTAAAGTAATACTGCCTGATATTATTTTTAAACCTTTGTCCTTCTAATTTTAGACTATGTCCTCTGGTTGTGGTAGTTTTTCTTCTTTTAAATATAGTCTCCTCCTTTACTGTGTTGATTCCCTTTATGTATTTAAATGTTTCTATCATATCCCCCCTGTCTCGTCTTTCCACCAAGCTATACATGTTAAGATCCTTTAACCTTTCCTGGTAAGTTTTATCCTGCAATCCATGAACCAGTTTAGTAGCCCTTCTTTGAACTCTCTCTAAGGTATCAATATCCTTCTGAAGATATGGTCTCCAGTACTGTGTACAGTACTCCAAGTGAGGTCTCACCAGTGTTCTGTACAATGGCATGAGCACTTCCCTCTTTCTACTGCTAATACCTCTCCCTATACAACCAAGCATTCTGCTAGCATTACCTGCTGCTCTATTACATTGTCTGCCTACCTTTAAGTCCTCAGAAATAATCACCCCTAAATCCCTTTCCTCGGATGTTGAGGTTAGGACTCTATCAAATATTCTGTACTCTGCCCTTGGGTTTTTACGTCCAAGATGCATTATCTTGCACCTATCCACATTAAATGTCAGTTGCCACAACTCTGACCATTTTTCTAGTTTACCTAAATCATTTGCCATTTGGCTTATCCCTCCTGGAACATCAACCCTGTTACATATCTTAGTATCATCCGCAAAAAGACACACCTTACCATCAAGACCTTCTGCAATATCACTAATAAAAATATTAAAGAGAATGGGTCCAAGTACAGATCCCTGAGGTACCCCACTGGTGACAAGCCCAAGCTTCGAATATACTCCATTGACTACAACCCTCTGTTGCCTGTCACTCAGCCACTGCCTTACCCATTCAACAATATTGGAATCCAAACTCAAAGATTGCAGTTTATTGATAAGCCTTCTATGTGCAACAGAGCACCCATCTTTTCTGCATTTTTCATTACTACCTTAGGAGACACACACATACCTGGATTTCCTGAGGATATGATTTTAACGGATTAGCACCAGTGTTTAAGTAGAAGGATTTCTGATAGAGCACCCAGAGATGATGATGTCCAACTTCATTACCTCAAAATTAAGTTGAAGTTATTGAAATCTGCCCGGATGTGACCTGCCACTGTTAATAACTTTCTAGAACAGCTTTTTAACAACTTCTCCACAGCTACTGTAGCAATTGAGACAATAACAAAAAACAGTTACACAGCTACCAGCATTAAATCACATTAGATATCATTGGAGTTTCTCGTTTAAGTTATTAGAATATAAATATGGCAAATTATACTCTCTATCCTCCATCAGTCCTACTTTTCCTCTCTCATTAGTTCATGCTCCCGCAATCCCAGACGTCTCTTTGACACTTTTAATTCCCTTCTCCGCCCTGCTGTGGCCACCCCCCAAACTAACCTTACAGCTGATAGCTTTGCATATTACTTTACTGACAAGATTGAACAGCTAAGGAAACAATTCTCCCCTCCTTGCCGTTCTCTTTCTCAACCACACATAAATCATGCTTTCCCTACCCTTCAGACTTTCTCCCCAGCTACTGAACAAGAGGTGGCTGCACTTCTCCATTCCTCTCGCCCCACCACTTGCCCACTTGATCCTGTCCCTTCTCACCTCATCAGATCTCTCTCCCCTTGTCTTGTGCCTATCCTAACACACATCTTTAACTGCTCTCTCTCTTCTGGCACTGTTCCTGCTGACCTTAAACATGCCACTGTAATACCTATCCTGAAAAAACCATCTCTTGACCCGTCCTTCCCCTCGAACTATCGTCCCATATCCCTGCTCCCTTACTCATCAAAGCTTTTGGAAAGACTTGTCTTTACCCGTGTGTCTCACTTCCTTAATTCCAACTCTCTCCTTGACCCTCTTCAGTCTGGCTTCCGCCCTCTCCACTCTACTGAGACCGCTCTTATCAAAGTGACTAATGACCTAATCTCCGCTAAATCCAAAGGTCACTACTCCATATTAATTCTCCTTGACCTCTCTGCTGCCTTTGACACAGTTGATCATTCTCTCCTCCTTCAAACTCTTCAATCACTCGGTCTCTGTGACTCTGTCCTCTCTTGGTATTCCTCCTATCTCTCCCAACGCTCATTTAGTGTCTCCTTTTCCAAGGATACCTCCTCCCCTCGCCCTGTCTCGGTTGGAGTTCCCCAAGGCTCTGTCCTTGGTCCCCTTCTATTTTCTCTTTATACTGCCTCTCTTGGAAAACTTATTGCCTCTTTTGGATTCAACTACCACCTGTACGCTGATGACACTCAGATATACCTCTCCTCACCGGACCTCTCCCCGGCCGTCCTGCAACGTGTCACTGCTTGCCTCTCTTCCATCTCTGACTGGATGTCGTCACGCTTTCTCAAACTTAACCTCTCTAAAACTGAACTCCTTGTCTTTCCTCCTCCTAATACTGATCCTCCTCTCTCCCTTCAAGTCAGTGATATCCACATAAGTCCATCCCTACAAGCGCGCTGTCTTGGCGTCATACTTGACTCTGGTCTCACCTTTGAGTCTCACATCCAGTTTGTTGCCAAGTCCTGTAGGTTCCAACTCAAAAACATAGCCCGCATCCGCCCCTTCCTTACGCAAGATGCTACCAAGGAGCTTGTCCATGCTCTAGTAATTTCCCGCATGGATTACTGTAACCCTCTCCTGATTGGTCTCCCCAAAAGCCGTACTGCCCCGCTACAGTCTGTAATGAATGCTGCAGCTAGACTGATTTTCCTATCCAGTCGGTCCTCTCACACCTCGCCCCTCTGCCAGTCCTTACATTGGCTCCCTGTATCCTATAGGAGTCAATTCAAAGTGCTAACCCATACATTTAAAGCACTGAACAATTCCAGCCCCTCTTATATCTCTTCACTGATCCAGAGGTATGCCTCTCCTTGTACCCTCCGCTCTGCCCGCGACCACCTCCTGACCGCTGCTCGCACCCGTACGGCCAACTCACGCTTGCAGGACTTCTCACGGGCGGCTCCTCTCCTATGGAATAACTTGCCTACTGCCATCAGACTCTCCCCTAGTCTTCAATCATTTAAGAAGGGCCTTAAATCCCATCTCTTCAGGAAAGCGTATGGCCTCCCAGAGTAATCTCTCCCTTACATACCTGTCCCTATGGGATAGTGCTTTGCTCTCTCCTCCAGCTCTGCTTCACTCCTACTTGATATTTCCTATCCTAATGTTTCTAATACCCCACTTCCTATAGACTGTAAGCTCATTTGAGCAGGGTCCTCTTCAACCTATTATTCCTGTAAGTTTTCTTGTAATTGTCTTATTTATTGTTACATCCCCCCCCTCTCAAAATATTGTGAAGCGCTACGGAATCTGTTGGCGCTATATAAATGGCAATAATAATAATAATAATAATAATAATCAGTGGAAAATGATTGTATGTATGCCTTTAGTATTGCTTCTACTCCATGTAAAAATGTACCAGAGGATTTATTGAAGGATTACGGTACCGATGGATCCTAAACTCCCTTATTGTGACATACCTTATCCCCATATACACACACATAAAACCTCACAAGGCAGCCACTGCACCCATACATAATGCATGTAGAATTCTACGACATACATAACCATTGCCTTGGTAGACAGGCACCTTAATAGACTTCACAGCTTTATGTTGGTACAGTGCTACCAAAGAATGCCTACCCCTTTCCTAGAGACATACAAACTCTACATCCACTAGCCACACCAAAAAACAAGAGACCAATTTACACAACACACCAAAAACAACAGAATTAAGAAACTCTTTAGGGACAACAATGGAGTGTTGTTATTATTATTTTTATTATTGCCATTTATATAGTGCCAACAGATTCTGTATCGCTTAAATGTCATCATTTGCACAGAGCTTTAAAATGTCAAGTCTTACACTCCTAGCCAAGCCTTACAAGTTGCTTGCCACTGCAAGCCTGGAATGTGCAGGGCTATATTCTTAGTCCCTAGTGGTATGTGGAAATGTTGAGCACTGATTTGTATTCATATAAGACTTTAAAATGCAACCATTCAGTGAGTTGGCAATGTGGGATCACTGCAGTCCGGTGAGAGTTCTGTGTGAGCAGGCAACAGTCCCAAAGCACGTGTGAAGGACTAGACATCCTACGGCTGGCAGACTGAATCTTTTAGACCATTGTATGACACAATGGATTCATGAGCTATCCCCTTCTGTACTTCTAAGCCTTTGGTTATTTAGGCAAAGGCGTCAAAAAACACTGTGCCTGCAGTGTGAACCAGGATAGGTCTTGATAAAATAGTATGATAAGACAGTGGACCTGCTGAACAGACCTTAAAGCTATTTTTCTGGTAATAATAGAACATACATACAATACCTCTAGGCGTCTGAGTATTACCAGATTGAGGCTTAAAGACTCTATGAGTAGTGATGTCCCGAAACATCGCTTGTTCGCGTTCGCCACAGACGCCGAACACATGCGCTGTTCGGTCCGCCCCCTATTCGTCGTTATTGAGTAAACTTTGACCCTGCCTGTACCTCACAGTCAGCAGACACATTCCAGCCAATCAGCAGCAGACCCTCCCTCCCAGACCCTCCCACCTCCTAGACAGCATCCATTTCACATTCATTGTGAAGCTGCATTCTTAGTGAGAGTAGGGACAGTCTAGCTGCTGCTGATTTGATAGGGAAATTGAAAGCTAGGCTAGTGTATTCAGTGTCCACTACAGTCCTGAAGGACTCATCTGATCTCTGCTGTAAGGACAGCACCCCAAAAAGCCCTTTTTAGGGCTAGAACATCAGTTTGCTTTTTTTTTTCTGTGTAATGTAATTGCAGTTGCCTACCTGCCAGCTAGTGTGCGTTTCAGGGCCTGCCCAGTGCCACCACTCACTCATATCTGGTGTCACAATAGCTTGCATTTAAAAAACAAACAAAAACTTTTTGGATTGTAATATAATAGCAGTCAGTTTCCTTCACGAGTGTGCGTTTCAGGGCCTGCCAGGGCACAGTGTTACACCAGTGCAACTCATATCTGGTGTAACAGTAGTGTACATTTTTTTTAGAAAAAATACAATTTTGACTGTAATAGATTGAATAGCAGTTAGTTTTCTGCCAGCGTGTGTGTCAGGCTCACAGCATATACTGTGCCCACTTGCCCAGTGCCACCACTCATATCTGGTGTCACAATAGCTTGCATTTAACAAAAAAAAATTGTGGGACTGTAATATAATAGCAGTCAGTTCCCTTCACTAGTGTGCGTTTCAGGGCCTGCGAGGGCACAGTGTCACACCAGTGCAACTCATATCTGGTGTAACAGTAGTGTACATTTAAAAAAAAAATAAAAAAAAATTTGACTGTAATATATTGAATAGCAGTTAGTTGTCTGCCAGCGTGTGTGTCAGGCTCACAGCGTATACTGTGCCCACTTGCCCAGTGCCACCACTCACTCATTGGTGTCCCAATAGCTTGCATTTAAAAAAAACAAAACTTTTTGGACTGTAATATAATACCAGTCAGTTTCCTTCACTAGTGTGCGCTTCAGGGCCTGCCCAGTGCCACCACTCACTCATATCTGGTGTCCCAATAGCTTGCATTTAAAAAAAAACGAAACTTTTTGGACTGTAATATAATAGCAGTCAGTTTCCTTCACGAGTGTGCGTTTCAGGGCCTGCCAAGTGCCACCACTCACTCATATCTGGTGTCCCAATAGCTTGCATTTAAAAAAAAACGAAACTTTTTGGACTATAATACAATAGCAGTCAGTTTCCTTCACGAGTGTGCGCTTCAGGGCCTGCCAGGGCACAGTGTCACACCAGTGCCACTCATATCTGTTGTCACAGTAGCTTGCACGCATAGTACTACTAATCGAAAAAAAATGACAGGCAGAGGCAGGCCACCCCGCAGGGGCCGTCGTGGTCGTGGTGCTGTGATTCCCTTTGGCCCTAGAATAATGCCCAGTGTTCAGAGGCCACGTACCCTGAACTTGAAAAGTTCTGAGGACATAGTTGACTAACACAGGAAACCCAATCTTCTACAGCTTCCGCTTGGAACCTTGACGCACCATCCTCCTCCAGCTTAGCTTCGGGCACCTCTCAAGTTACCACTCGCCTGCCTGCCGCCACCACCAACACTAGCACCACAGCCACTTCACTTGATCTGTCAGAGGAGTTATTTACACATCAGTTGGAAGAAATGAGTGATGCGCAACCATTATTGCCAGAGGATGTAGATAACAGGGATATGTCTCAGTCAGGCAGCATTACACACGTACGGTGCGATGATGATGATGTTGTACCCGCTGCTGCTTCCTTTGCTGAGTTGTCAGATGCAAGTGAAGCAGTTGATGATGACGATGCGTCCATGGATGTCACGTGGGTGCCCGCTAGAAGAGAAGAACAGGGGGAAAGTTCAGATGGGGAGACAGAGAGGAGGAGGAGGAGACGAGTTGGAAGCAGGGGGAGGTCGTCGCAAGGAGCTAGTGGCACAGTCAGACAGCATGCATCGGCACCCGGGGTCAGCCAGACAGCATGCCAATCAACGCATGCTGTTGCCACCACCAGAATGCAGTTATGGCAGAGCTCTGCAGTGTGGCATTTTTTTTGTGTGTCTGCCTCTGACAACAGCGATGCCATTTGCAACATGTGCCAAAAGAAACTGAGTCGTGGGAAGTCCAACACCCACCTAGGTACAACTGCTTTGCGAAGGCACATGATCGCACATCACAAACGCCTATGGGATCAACACATGAGTACAAGCAGCACACAAACTCAAAGCCGCCATCCTCCTCCTGGTCCAGCATCTTCAGCCACGTTAACCACTGCTGTCCTCCTTGCCCCCTCTCAACCATCCGCCCCTCCATCTCACACAGCACCCTAACACTCACACAGCACCCTAACACACACAGCACCCTAACACACACACAGCACCCTCACTCACACAGCACCCTCACTCACACATCACCCTAACACACACAGCACCCTCACTCACACAGCACCCTCACACACACAGAACCCTCACACAGCACCCTAACACACATAGAAACATAGAAACATAGAATGTGACGGCAGATAAGAACCATTCGGCCCATCTAGTCTGCCCAGTTTTCTAAATACTTTCATTAGTCCCTGGCATTATCTTATAGTTAGGATAGCCGTATGCCTATCCCACGCATGCTTAAACTCCTTTACTGTGTTAACCTCTACCACTTCAGCTGGAAGGCTATTCCATGCATCCACTACCCTCGCAGTAAAGTAATACTGCATGATATTATTTTTAAACCTTTGTCCTTCTAATTTTAGACTATGTTCTCTGGTTGTGGTAGTTTTTCTTCTTTTAAATATAGTCTCCTCCTTTACTGTGTTGATTCCCTTTATGTATTTAAATGTTTCTATCATATCCCCCCTGTCTCGTCTTTCCACCAAGCTATACATGTTAAGATCCTTTAACCTTTCCTGGTAAGTTTTATCCTGCAATCCATGAACCAGTTTAGTAGCCCTTCTTTGAACTCTCTCTAAGGTATCAATATCCTTCTGAAGATATGGTCTCCAGTACTGTGTACAGTACTCCAAGTGAGGTCTCACCAGTGTTCTGTACAATGGCATGAGCACTTCCCTCTTTCTACTGCTAATACCTCTCCCTATACAACCAAGCATTCTGCTAGCATTACCTGCTGCTCTATTACATTGTCTGCCTACCTTTAAGTCCTCAGAAATAATCACCCCTAAATCCCTTTCCTCAGATGTTGAGGTTAGGACTCTATCAAATATTCTGTACTCTGCCCTTGGGTTTTTACGTCCAAGATGCATTATCTTGCACCTATCCACATTAAATGTCAGTTGCCACAACTCTGACCATTTTTCTAGTTTACCTAAATCATTTGCCATTTGGCTTATCCCTCCTGGAACATCAACCCTGTTACATATCTTAGTATCATCCGCAAAAAGACACACCTTACCATCAAGACCTTCTGCAATATCACTAATAAAAATATTAAAGAGAATGGGTCCAAGTACAGATCCCTGAGGTACCCCACTGGTGACAAGCCCAAGCTTCGAATATACTCCATTGACTTACCCATTCAACAATATTGGAATCCAAACTCAAAGATTGCAGTTTATTGATAAGCCTTCTATGTGCAACAGAGCACCCATCTTTTCTGCATTTTTCATTACTACCTTAGGAGACACACACATACCTGGATTTCCTGAGGATATGATTTTAACGGATTAGCACCAGTGTTTAAGTAGAAGGATTTCTGATAGAGCACCCAGAGATGATGATGTCCAACTTCATTACCTCAAAATTAAGTTGAAGTTATTGAAATCTGCCCGGATGTGACCTGCCACTGTTAATAACTTTCTAGAACAGCTTTTTAACAACTTCTCCACAGCTACTGTAGCAATTGAGACAATAACAAAAAACAGTTACATAGCTACCAGCATTAAATCACATTAGATATCATTGGAGTTTCTCGTTTAAGTTATTAGAATATAAATATGGCAAATTATACTCTCTATCCTCCATCAGTGGAAAATGATTGTATGTATGCCTTTAGTATTGCTTCTACTCCATGTAAAAATGTACCAGAGGATTTATTGAAGGATTACGGTACCGATGGATCCTAAACTCCCTTATTGTGACATACCTTATCCCCATATACACACACATAAAACCTCACAAGGCAGCCACTGCACCCATACATAATGCATGTAGAATTCTACGACATACATAACCATTGCCTTGGTAGACAGGCACCTTAATAGACTTCACAGCTTTATGTTGGTACAGTGCTACCAAAGAATGCCTACCCCTTTCCTAGAGACATACAAACTCTACATCCACTAGCCACACCAAAAAACAAGAGACCAATTTACACAACACACCAAAAACAACAGAATTAAGAAACTCTTTAGGGACAACAATGGAGTGTTGTTATTATTATTTTTATTATTGCCATTTATATAGTGCCAACAGATTATGTATCGCTTAAATGTCATCATTTGCACAGAGCTTTAAAATGTCAAGTCTTACACTCCTAGCCAAGCCTTACAAGTTGCTTGCCACTGCAAGCCTGGAATGTGCAGGGCTATATTCTTAGTCCCTAGTGGTATGTGGAAATGTTGAGCACTGATTTGTATTCATATAAGACTTTAAAATGCAACCATTCAGTGAGTTGGCAATGTGGGATCACTGCAGTCCGGTGAGAGTTCTGTGTGAGCAGGCAACAGTCCCAAAGCACGTGTGAAGGACTAGACATCCTACGGCTGGCAGACTGAATCTTTTAGACCATTGTATGACACAATGGATTCATGAGCTATCCCCTTCTGTACTTCTAAGCCTTTGGTTATTTAGGCAAAGGCGTCAAAAAACACTGTGCCTGCAGTGTGAACCAGGATAGGTCTTGATAAAATAGTATGATAAGACAGTGGACCTGCTGAACAGACCTTAAAGCTATTTTTCTGGTAATAATAGAACATACATACAATACCTCTAGGCGTCTGAGTATTACCAGATTGAGGCTTCAAGACTCTATGAGTAGTGATGTCCCGAAACATCGCTTGTTCGCGTTCGCCACAGACGCCGAACACATGCGCTGTTCGGTCCGCCCCCTATTCGTCATCATTGAGTAAACTTTGACCCTGCCTGTACCTCACAGTCAGCAGACACATTCCAGCCAATCAGCAGCAGACCCTCCCTCCCAGACCCTCCCACCTCCTAGACAGCATCCATTTCACATTCATTGTGAAGCTGCATTCTTAGTGAGAGTAGGGACAGTCTAGCTGCTGCTGATTTGATAGGGAAATTGAAAGCTAGGCTAGTGTATTCAGTGTCCACTACAGTCCTGAAGGACTCATCTGATCTCTGCTGTAAGGACAGCACCCCAAAAAGCCCTTTTTAGGGCTAGAACATCAGTTTGCTTTTTTTTTGCTTTTTTTTTTCTGTGTAATGTAATTGCAGTTGCCTACCTGCCAGCTAGTGTGCGTTTCAGGGCCTGCCCAGTGCCACCACTCACTCATATCTGGTGTCACAATAGCTTGCATTTAAAAAAAAAAAAAACTTTTTGGATTGTAATATAATAGCAGTCAGTTTCCTTCACGAGTGTGCGTTTCAGGGCCTGCCAGGTCACAGTGTTACACCAGTGCAACTCATATCTGGTGTAACAGTAGTGTACATTTTTTTAGAAAAAATACAATTTTGACTGTAATAGATTGAATAGCAGTTAGTTTTCTGCCAGCGTGTGTGTCAGGCTCACAGCATATACTGTGCCCACTTGCCCAGTGCCACCACTCATATCTGGTGTCACAATAGCTTGCATTTAACAAAAACATTTTTTGGGACTGTAATATAATAGCAGTCAGTTCCCTTCACTAGTGTGCGTTTCAGGGCCTGCGAGGGCACAGTGTCACACCAGTGCAACTCATATCTGGTGTAACAGTAGTGTACATTTAAAAAAAAAAAAAAAATTTTTTGACTGTAATATATTGAATAGCAGTTAGTTGTCTGCCAGCGTGTGTGTCAGGCTCACAGCGTATACTGTGCCCACTTGCCCAGTGCCACCACTCACTCATTGGTGTCCCAATAGCTTGCATTTAAAAAAAACAAAACTTTTTGGACTGTAATATAATACCAGTCAGTTTCCTTCACTAGTGTGCGCTTCAGGGCCTGCCCAGTGCCACCACTCACTCATATCTGGTGTCCCAATAGCTTGCATTTAAAAAAAAACGAAACTTTTTGGACTGTAATATAATAGCAGTCAGTTTCCTTCACGAGTGTGCGTTTCAGGGCCTGCCAAGTGCCACCACTCACTCATATCTGGTGTCCCAATAGCTTGCATTTAAAAAAAAACGAAACTTTTTGGACTATAATACAATAGCAGTCAGTTTCCTTCACGAGTGTGCGCTTCAGGGCCTGCCAGGGCACAGTGTCACACCAGTGCCACTCATATCTGTTGTCACAGTAGCTTGCACGCATAGTACTACTAATCGAAAAAAAATGACAGGCAGAGGCAGGCCACCCCGCAGGGGCCGTCGTGGTCGTGGTGCTGTGATTCCCTTTGGCCCTAGAATAATGCCCAGTGTTCAGAGGCCACGTACCCTGAACTTGAAAAGTTCTGAGGACATAGTTGACTAACACAGGAAACCCAATCTTCTACAGCTTCCGCTTGGAACCTTGACGCACCATCCTCCTCCAGCTTAGCTTCGGGCACCTCTCAAGTTACCACTCACCTGCCTGCCGCCACCACCAACACTAGCACCACAGCCACTTCACTTGATCTGTCAGAGGAGTTATTTACACATCAGTTGGAAGAAATGAGTGATGCGCAACCATTATTGCCAGAGGATGTAGATAACAGGGATATGTCTCAGTCAGGCAGCATTACACACGTACGGTGCGATGATGATGATGTTGTACCCGCTGCTGCTTCCTTTGCTGAGTTGTCAGATGCAAGTGAAGCAGTTGATGATGACGATGCGTCCATGGATGTCACGTGGGTGCCCGCTAGAAGAGAAGAACAGGGGGAAAGTTCAGATGGGGAGACAGAGAGGAGGAGGAGGAGACGAGTTGGAAGCAGGGGGAGGTCGTCGCAAGGAGCTAGTGGCACAGTCAGACAGCATGCATCGGCACCCGGGGTCAGCCAGACAGCATGCCAATCAACGCATGCTGTTGCCACCACCAGAATGCAGTTATGGCAGAGCTCTGCAGTGTGGCATTTTTTTTGTGTGTCTGCCTCTGACAACAGCGATGCCATTTGCAACATGTGCCAAAAGAAACTGAGTCGTGGGAAGTCCAACACCCACCTAGGTACAACTGCTTTGCGAAGGCACATGATCGCACATCACAAACGCCTATGGGATCAACACATGAGTACAAGCAGCACACAAACTCAAAGCCGCCATCCTCCTCCTGGTCCAGCATCTTCAGCCACGTTAACCACTGCTGTCCTCCTTGCCCCCTCTCAACCATCCGCCCCTCCATCTCACACAGCACCCTAACACTCACACAGCACCCTAACACACACAGCACCCTAACACACACACAGCACCCTCACTCACACAGCACCCTCACTCACACATCACCCTAACACACACAGCACCCTCACTCACACAGCACCCTCACACACACAGAACCCTCACACAGCACCCTAACACACATAGAAACATAGAAACATAGAAACATAGAATGTGACGGCAGATAAGAACCATTCGGCCCATCTAGTCTGCCCAGTTTTCTAAATACTTTCATTAGTCCCTGGCATTATCTTATAGTTAGGATAGCCGTATGCCTATCCCACGCATGCTTAAACTCCTTTACTGTGTTAACCTCTACCACTTCAGCTGGAAGGCTATTCCATGCATCCACTACCCTCGCAGTAAAGTAATACTGCCTGATATTATTTTTAAACCTTTGTCCTTCTAATTTTAGACTATGTCCTCTGGTTGTGGTAGTTTTTCTTCTTTTAAATATAGTCTCCTCCTTTACTGTGTTGATTCCCTTTATGTATTTAAATGTTTCTATCATATCCCCCCTGTCTCGTCTTTCCACCAAGCTATACATGTTAAGATCCTTTAACCTTTCCTGGTAAGTTTTATCCTGCAATCCATGAACCAGTTTAGTAGCCCTTCTTTGAACTCTCTCTAAGGTATCAATATCCTTCTGAAGATATGGTCTCCAGTACTGTGTACAGTACTCCAAGTGAGGTCTCACCAGTGTTCTGTACAATGGCATGAGCACTTCCCTCTTTCTACTGCTAATACCTCTCCCTATACAACCAAGCATTCTGCTAGCATTACCTGCTGCTCTATTACATTGTCTGCCTACCTTTAAGTCCTCAGAAATAATCACCCCTAAATCCCTTTCCTCGGATGTTGAGGTTAGGACTCTATCAAATATTCTGTACTCTGCCCTTGGGTTTTTACGTCCAAGATGCATTATCTTGCACCTATCCACATTAAATGTCAGTTGCCACAACTCTGACCATTTTTCTAGTTTACCTAAATCATTTGCCATTTGGCTTATCCCTCCTGGAACATCAACCCTGTTACATATCTTAGTATCATCCGCAAAAAGACACACCTTACCATCAAGACCTTCTGCAATATCACTAATAAAAATATTAAAGAGAATGGGTCCAAGTACAGATCCCTGAGGTACCCCACTGGTGACAAGCCCAAGCTTCGAATATACTCCATTGACTACAACCCTCTGTTGCCTGTCACTCAGCCACTGCCTTACCCATTCAACAATATTGGAATCCAAACTCAAAGATTGCAGTTTATTGATAAGCCTTCTATGTGCAACAGAGCACCCATCTTTTCTGCATTTTTCATTACTACCTTAGGAGACACACACATACCTGGATTTCCTGAGGATATGATTTTAACGGATTAGCACCAGTGTTTAAGTAGAAGGATTTCTGATAGAGCACCCAGAGATGATGATGTCCAACTTCATTACCTCAAAATTAAGTTGAAGTTATTGAAATCTGCCCGGATGTGACCTGCCACTGTTAATAACTTTCTAGAACAGCTTTTTAACAACTTCTCCACAGCTACTGTAGCAATTGAGACAATAACAAAAAACAGTTACACAGCTACCAGCATTAAATCACATTAGATATCATTGGAGTTTCTCGTTTAAGTTATTAGAATATAAATATGGCAAATTATACTCTCTATCCTCCATCAGTCCTACTTTTCCTCTCTCATTAGTTCATGCTCCCGCAATCCCAGACGTCTCTTTGACACTTTTAATTCCCTTCTCCGCCCTGCTGTGGCCACCCCCCAAACTAACCTTACAGCTGATAGCTTTGCATATTACTTTACTGACAAGATTGAACAGCTAAGGAAACAATTCTCCCCTCCTTGCCGTTCTCTTTCTCAACCACACATAAATCATGCTTTCCCTACCCTTCAGACTTTCTCCCCAGCTACTGAACAAGAGGTGGCTGCACTTCTCCATTCCTCTCGCCCCACCACTTGCCCACTTGATCCTGTCCCTTCTCACCTCATCAGATCTCTCTCCCCTTGTCTTGTGCCTATCCTAACACACATCTTTAACTGCTCTCTCTCTTCTGGCACTGTTCCTGCTGACCTTAAACATGCCACTGTAATACCTATCCTGAAAAAACCATCTCTTGACCCGTCCTTCCCCTCGAACTATCGTCCCATATCCCTGCTCCCTTACTCATCAAAGCTTTTGGAAAGACTTGTCTTTACCCGTGTGTCTCACTTCCTTAATTCCAACTCTCTCCTTGACCCTCTTCAGTCTGGCTTCCGCCCTCTCCACTCTACTGAGACCGCTCTTATCAAAGTGACTAATGACCTAATCTCCGCTAAATCCAAAGGTCACTACTCCATATTAATTCTCCTTGACCTCTCTGCTGCCTTTGACACAGTTGATCATTCTCTCCTCCTTCAAACTCTTCAATCACTCGGTCTCTGTGACTCTGTCCTCTCTTGGTTTTCCTCCTATCTCTCCCAACGCTCATTTAGTGTCTCCTTTTCCAAGGATACCTCCTCCCCTCGCCCTGTCTCGGTTGGAGTTCCCCAAGGCTCTGTCCTTGGTCCCCTTCTATTTTCTCTTTATACTGCCTCTCTTGGAAAACTTATTGCCTCTTTTGGATTCAACTACCACCTGTACGCTGATGACACTCAGATATACCTCTCCTCACCGGACCTCTCCCCGGCCGTCCTGCAACGTGTCACTGCTTGCCTCTCTTCCATCTCTGACTGGATGTCGTCACGCTTTCTCAAACTTAACCTCTCTAAAACTGAACTCCTTGTCTTTCCTCCTCCTAATACTGATCCTCCTCTCTCACTCTCCCTTCAAGTCAGTGATATCCACATAAGTCCATCCCTACAAGCGCGCTGTCTTGGCGTCATACTTGACTCTGGTCTCACCTTTGAGTCTCACATCCAGTTTGTTGCCAAGTCCTGTAGGTTCCAACTCAAAAACATAGCCCGCATCCGCCCCTTTCTTACGCAAGATGCTACCAAGGAGCTTGTCCATGCTCTAGTAATTTCCCGCATGGATTACTGTAACCCTCTCCTGATTGGTCTCCCCAAAAGCCGTACTGCCCCGCTACAGTCTGTAATGAATGCTGCAGCTAGACTGATTTTCCTATCCAGTCGGTCCTCTCACACCTCGCCCCTCTGCCAGTCCTTACATTGGCTCCCTGTATCCTATAGGAGTCAATTCAAAGTGCTAACCCATACATTTAAAGCACTGAACAATTCCAGCCCCTCTTATATCTCTTCACTGATCCAGAGGTATGCCCCTCCTCGTACCCTCCGCTCTGCCCGCGACCACCTCCTGACCGCTGCTCGCACCCGTACGGCCAACTCACGCTTGCAGGACTTCTCACGGGCGGCTCCTCTCCTATGGAATAACTTGCCTACTGCCATCAGACTCTCCCCTAGTCTTCAATCATTTAAGAAGGGCCTTAAATCCCATCTCTTCAGGAAAGCGTATGGCCTCCCAGAGTAATCTCTCCCTTACATACCTGTCCCTATGGGATAGTGCTTTGCTCTCTCCTCCAGCTCTGCTTCACTCCTACTTGATATTTCCTATCCTAATGTTTCTAATACCCCACTTTCTATAGACTGTAAGCTCATTTGAGCAGGGTCCTCTTCAACCTATTATTCCTGTAAGTTTTCTTGTAATTGTCTTATTTATTGTTACATCCCCCCCCTCTCGAAATATTGTAAAGCGCTACGGAATCTGTTGGCGCTATATAAATGGCAATAATAATAATAATAATAATCAGTGGAAAATGATTGTATGTATGCCTTTAGTATTGCTTCTACTCCATGTAAAAATGTACCAGAGGATTTATTGAAGGATTACGGTACCGATGGATCCTAAACTCCCTTATTGTGACATACCTTATCCCCATATACACACACATAAAACCTCACAAGGCAGCCACTGCACCCATACATAATGCATGTAGAATTCTACGACATACATAACCATTGCCTTGGTAGACAGGCACCTTAATAGACTTCACAGCTTTATGTTGGTACAGTGCTACCAAAGAATGCCTACCCCTTTCCTAGAGACATACAAACTCTACATCCACTAGCCACACCAAAAAACAAGAGACCAATTTACACAACACACCAAAAACAACAGAATTAAGAAACTCTTTAGGGACAACAATGGAGTGTTGTTATTATTATTTTTATTATTGCCATTTATATAGTGCCAACAGATTCTGTATCGCTTAAATGTCATCATTTGCACAGAGCTTTAAAATGTCAAGTCTTACACTCCTAGCCAAGCCTTACAAGTTGCTTGCCACTGCAAGCCTGGAATGTGCAGGGCTATATTCTTAGTCCCTAGTGGTATGTGGAAATGTTGAGCACTGATTTGTATTCATATAAGACTTTAAAATGCAACCATTCAGTGAGTTGGCAATGTGGGATCACTGCAGTCCGGTGAGAGTTCTGTGTGAGCAGGCAACAGTCCCAAAGCACGTGTGAAGGACTAGACATCCTACGGCTGGCAGACTGAATCTTTTAGACCATTGTATGACACAATGGATTCATGAGCTATCCCCTTCTGTACTTCTAAGCCTTTGGTTATTTAGGCAAAGGCGTCAAAAAACACTGTGCCTGCAGTGTGAACCAGGATAGGTCTTGATAAAATAGTATGATAAGACAGTGGACCTGCTGAACAGACCTTAAAGCTATTTTTCTGGTAATAATAGAACATACATACAATACCTCTAGGCGTCTGAGTATTACCAGATTGAGGCTTCAAGACTCTATGAGTAGTGATGTCCCGAAACATCGCTTGTTCGCGTTCGCCACAGACGCCGAACACATGCACTGTTCGGTCCGCCCCCTATTCGTCATCGTTGAGTAAACTTTGACCCTGCCTGTACCTCACAGTCAGCAGACACATTCCAGCCAATCAGCAGCAGACCCTCCCTCCCAGACCCTCCCACCTCCTAGACAGCATCCATTTCACATTCATTGTGAAGCTGCATTCTTAGTGAGAGTAGGGACAGTCTAGCTGCTGCTGATTTGATAGGGAAATTGAAAAATAGGCTAGTGTATTCAGTGTCCACTACAGTCCTGAAGGACTCATCTGATCTCTGCTGTAAGGACAGCACCCCAAAAAGCCCTTTTTAGGGCTAGAACATCAGTTTGCTTTTTTTTTGCTTTTTTTTTTCTGTGTAATGTAATTGCAGTTGCCTACCTGCCAGCTAGTGTGCGTTTCAGGGCCTGCCCAGTGCCACCACTCACTCATATCTGGTGTCACAATAGCTTGCATTTAAAAAAAAACAAAAACTTTTTGGATTGTAATATAATTGCAGTCAGTTTCCTTCACGAGTGTGCGTTTCAGGGCCTGCCAGGGCACAGTGTTACACCAGTGCAACTCATATCTGGTGTAACAGTAGTGTACATTTTTTTAGAAAAAATACAATTTTGACTGTAATAGATTGAATAGCAGTTAGTTTTCTGCCAGCGTGTGTGTCAGGCAGCATATACTGTGCCCACTTGCCCAGTGCCACCACTCATATCTGGTGTCACAATAGCTTGCATTTAACAAAAAAAAATTTTGGGACTGTAATATAATAGCAGTCAGTTCCCTTCACTAGTGTGCTTTTCACGGCCTGCAAGGGCACAGTGTCACACCAGTGCAACTCATATCTGGTGTAACAGTAGTGTACATTTAAAAAAAAAAATAAAAAATTTGACTGTAATATATTGAATAGCAGTTAGTTGTCTGCCAGCGTGTGTGTCAGGCTCACAGCGTATACTGTGCCCACTTGCCCAGTGCCACCACTCACTCATTGGTGTCCCAATAGCTTGCATTTAAAAAAAAAAAAAAACTTTTTGGACTGTTATATAATACCAGTCAGTTTCCTTCACTAGTGTGCGTTTCAGGGCCTGCCCAGTGCCACCACTCACTCATATCTGGTGTCCCAATAGCTTGCATTTAAAAAAAAACGAAACTTTTTGGACTGTAATATAATAGCAGTCAGTTTCCTTCACGAGTGTGCGTTTCAGGGCCTGCCAAGTGCCACCACTCACTCATATCTGGTGTCCCAATAGCTTGCATTTAAAAGAAACTAAACTTTTTGGACTATAATAAAATAGCAGTCAGTTTCCTTCACGAGTGTCGCTTCAGGGCCTGCCAGGGCACAGTGTCACACCAGTGCCACTCATATCTGTTGTCACAGTAGCTTGCACGCATAGTACTACTAATCGAAAAAAAATGACAGGCAGAGGCAGGCCACCCCGCAGGGGCCGTCGTGGTCGTGGTGCTGTGATTCCCTTTGGCCCTAGAATAATGCCCAGTGTTCAGAGGCCACGTACCCTGAACTTGAAAAGTTCTGAGGACATAGTTGACTAACACAGGAAACCCAATCTTCTACAGCTTCCGCTTGGAACCTTGACGCACCATCCTCCTCCAGCTTAGCTTCGGGCACCTCTCAAGTTACCACTCGCCTGCCTGCCGCCACCACCAACACTAGCACCACAGCCACTTCACTTGATCTGTCAGAGGAGTTATTTACACATCAGTTGGAAGAAATGAGTGATGCGCAACCATTATTGCCAGAGGATGTAGATAACAGGGATATGTCTCAGTCAGGCAGCATTACACACGTACGGTGCGATGATGATGATGTTGTACCCGCTGCTGCTTCCTTTGCTGAGTTGTCAGATGCAAGTGAAGCAGTTGATGATGACGATGCGTCCATGGATGTCACGTGGGTGCCCGCTAGAAGAGAAGAACAGGGGGAAAGTTCAGATGGGGAGACAGAGAGGAGGAGGAGGAGACGAGTTGGAAGCAGGGGGAGGTCGTCGCAAGGAGCTAGTGGCACAGTCAGACAGCATGCATCGGCACCCGGGGTCAGCCAGACAGCATGCCAATCAACGCATGCTGTTGCCACCACCAGAATGCAGTTATGGCAGAGCTCTGCAGTGTGGCATTTTTTTTGTGTGTCTGCCTCTGACAACAGCGATGCCATTTGCAACCTGTGCCAAAAGAAACTGAGTCGTGGGAAGTCCAACACCCACCTAGGTACAACTGCTTTGCGAAGGCACATGATCGCACATCACAAACGCCTATGGGATCAACACATGAGTACAAGCAGCACACAAACTCAAAGCCGCCATCCTCCTCCTGGTCCAGCATCTTCAGCCACGTTAACCACTGCTGTCCTCCTTGCCCCCTCTCAACCATCCGCCCCTCCATCTCACACAGCACCCTAACACTCACACAGCACCCTAACACACACAGCACCCTAACACACACACAGCACCCTCACTCACACAGCACCCTCACTCACACATCACCCTAACACACACAGCACCCTCACTCACACAGCACCCTCACACACACAGAACCCTCACACAGCACCCTAACACACATAGAAACATAGAAACATAGAAACATAGAATGTGACGGCAGATAAGAACCATTCGGCCCATCTAGTCTGCCCAGTTTTCTAAATACTTTCATTAGTCCCTGGCATTATCTTATAGTTAGGATAGCCGTATGCCTATCCCACGCATGCTTAAACTCCTTTACTGTGTTAACCTCTACCACTTCAGCTGGAAGGCTATTCCATGCATCCACTACCCTCTCAGTAAAGTAATACTGCCTGATATTATTTTTAAACCTTTGCCCTTCTAATTTTAGACTATGTCCTCTGGTTGTGGTAGTTTTTCTTCTTTTAAATATAGTCTCCTCCTTTACTGTGTTGATTCCCTTTATGTATTTAAATGTTTCTATCATATCCCCCCTGTCTCGTCTTTCCACCAAGCTATACATGTTAAGATCCTTTAACCTTTCCTGGTAAGTTTTATCCTGCAATCCATGAACCAGTTTAGTAGCCCTTCTTTGAACTCTCTCTAAGGTATCAATATCCTTCTGAAGATATGGTCTCCAGTACTGTGTACAGTACTCCAAGTGAGGTCTCACCAGTGTTCTGTACAATGGCATGAGCACTTCCCTCTTTCTACTGCTAATACCTCTCCCTATACAACCAAGCATTCTGCTAGCATTACCTGCTGCTCTATTACATTGTCTGCCTACCTTTACGTCCTCAGAAATAATCACCCCTAAATCCCTTTCCTCGGATGTTGAGGTTAGGACTCTATCAAATATTCTGTACTCTGCCCTTGGGTTTTTACGTCCAAGATGCATTATCTTGCACCTATCCACATTAAATGTCAGTTGCCACAACTCTGACCATTTTTCTAGTTTACCTAAATCATTTGCCATTTGGCTTATCCCTCCTGGAACATCAACCCTGTTACATATCTTAGTATCATCCGCAAAAAGACACACCTTACCATCAAGACCTTCTGCAATATCACTAATAAAAATATTAAAGAGAATGGGTCCAAGTACAGATCCCTGAGGTACCCCACTGGTGACAAGCCCAAGCTTCGAATATACTCCATTGACTACAACCCTCTGTTGCCTGTCACTCAGCCACTGCCTTACCCATTCAACAATATTGGAATCCAAACTCAAAGATTGCAGTTTATTGATAAGCCTTCTATGTGCAACAGAGTACCCATCTTTTCTGCATTTTTCATTACTACCTTAGGAAACACACACATACCTGGATTTCCTGAGGATATGATTTTAACGGATTAGCACCAGTGTTTAAGTAGAAGGATTTCTGATAGAGCAGATGTCCAACTTCATTACCTCAAAATTAAGTTGAAGTTATTGAAATCTGCCCGGATGTGACCTGCCACTGTTAATAACTTTCTAGAACAGCTTTTTAACAACTTCTCCACAGCTACTGTAGCAATTGAGACAATAACAAAAAACAGTTACACAGCTACCAGCATTAAATCACATTAGATATCATTGGAGTTTCTCGTTTAAGTTATTAGAATATAAATATGGCAAATTATACTCTCTATCCTCCATCAGTGGAAAATGATTGTATGTATGCCTTTAGTATTGCTTCTACTCCATGTAAAAATGTACCAGAGGATTTATTGAAGGATTACGGTACCGATGGATCCTAAACTCCCTTATTGTGACATACCTTATCCCCATATACACACACATAAAACCTCACAAGGCAGCCACTGCACCCATACATAATGCATGTAGAATTCTACGACATACATAACCATTGCCTTGGTAGACAGGCACCTTAATAGACTTCACAGCTTTATGTTGGTACAGTGCTACCAAAGAATGCCTACCCCTTTCCTAGAGACATACAAACTCTACATCCACTAGCCACACCAAAAAACAAGAGACCAATTTACACAACACACCAAAAACAACAGAATTAAGAAACTCTTTAGGGACAACAATGGAGTGTTGTTATTATTATTTTTATTATTGCCATTTATATAGTGCCAACAGATTCTGTATCGCTTAAATGTCATCATTTGCACAGAGCTTTAAAATGTCAAGTCTTACACTCCTAGCCAAGCCTTACAAGTTGCTTGCCACTGCAAGCCTGGAATGTGCAGGGCTATATTCTTAGTCCCTAGTGGTATGTGGAAATGTTGAGCACTGATTTGTATTCATATAAGACTTTAAAATGCAACCATTCAGTGAGTTGGCAATGTGGGATCACTGCAGTCCGGTGAGAGTTCTGTGTGAGCAGGCAACAGTCCCAAAGCACGTGTGAAGGACTAGACATCCTACGGCTGGCAGACTGAATCTTTTAGACCATTGTATGACACAATGGATTCATGAGCTATCCCCTTCTGTACTTCTAAGCCTTTGGTTATTTAGGCAAAGGCGTCAAAAAACACTGTGCCTGCAGTGTGAACCAGGATAGGTCTTGATAAAATAGTATGATAAGACAGTGGACCTGCTGAACAGACCTTAAAGCTATTTTTCTGGTAATAATAGAACATACATACAATACCTCTAGGCGTCTGAGTATTACCAGATTGAGGCTTAAAGACTCTATGAGTAGTGATGTCCCGAAACATCGCTTGTTCGCGTTCGCCACAGACGCCGAACACATGCGCTGTTCGGTCCGCCCCCTATTCGTCATTATTGAGTAAACTTTGACCCTGCCTGTACCTCACAGTCAGCAGACACATTCCAGCCAATCAGCAGCAGACCCTCCCTCCCAGACCCTCCCACCTCCTAGACAGCATCCATTTCACATGCATTGTGAAGCTGCATTCTTAGTGAGAGTAGGGACAGTCTAGCTGCTGCTGATTTGATAGGGAAATTGAAAGCTAGGCTAGTGTATTCAGTGTCCACTACAGTCCTGAAGGACTCATCTGATCTCTGCTGTAAGGACAGCACCCCAAAAAGCCCTTTTTAGGGCTAGAACATCAGTCTGCTTTTTTTTTCTTTTTTTTTCTGTGTAATGTAATTGCAGTTGCCTACCTGCCAGCTAGTGTGCGTTTCAGGGCCTGCCCAGTGCCACCACTCAATCATATCTGGTGTCACAATAGCTTGCATTTAAAAACAAACAAAAACTTTTTGGATTGTAATATAATAGCAGTCAGTTTCCTTCACGAGTGTGCGTTTCAGGGCCTGCCAGGGCACAGTGTTACACCAGTGCAACTCATATCTGGTGTAACAGTAGTGTACATTTTTTTAGAAAAAATACAATTTTGACTGTAATAGATTGAATAGCAGTTAGTTTTCTGCCAGCGTGTGTGTCAGGCAGCATATACTGTGCCCACTTGCCCAGTGCCACCACTCATATCTGGTGTCACAATAGCTTGCATTTAACAAAAAAAAATTTTGGGACTGTAATATAATAGCAGTCAGTTCCCTTCACTAGTGTGCGTTTCAGGGCCTGCAAGGGCACAGTGTCACACCAGTGCAACTCATATCTGGTGTAACAGTAGTGTACATTTAAAAAAAAAATAAAAAAATTTTGACTGTAATATATTGAATAGCAGTTAGTTGTCTTCCAGCGTGTGTGTCAGGCTCACAGCGTATACTGTGCCCACTTGCCCAGTGCCACCACTCACTCATTGGTGTCCCAATAGCTTGCATTTAAAAAAAAAAAAAAACTTTTTGGACTGTAATATAATAGCAGTCAGTTTCCTTCACGAGTGTGCGTTTCAGGGCCTGCCAAGTGCCACCACTCACTCATATCTGGTGTCCCAATAGCTTGCATTTAAAATAAACTAAACTTTTTGGACTATAATACAATAGCAGTCAGTTTCCTTCACGAGTGTGCGCTTCAGGGCCTGCCAGGGCACAGTGTCACACCAGTGCCACTCATATCTGTTGTCACAGTAGCTTGCACGCATAGTACTACTAATCGAAAAAAAATGACAGGCAGAGGCAGGCCACCCCGCAGGGGCCGTCGTGGTCGTGGTGCTGTGATTCCCTTTGGCCCTAGAATAATGCCCAGTGTTCAGAGGCCACGTACCCTGAACTTGAAAAGTTCTGAGGACATAGTTGACTAACACAGGAAACCCAATCTTCTACAGCTTCCGCTTGGAACCTTGACGCACCATCCTCCTCCAGCTTAGCTTCGGGCACCTCTCAAGTTACCACTCGCCTGCCTGCCGCCACCACCAACACTAGCACCACAGCCACTTCACTTGATCTGTCAGAGGAGTTATTTACACATCAGTTGGAAGAATTGAGTGATGCGCAACCATTATTGCCAGAGGATGTAGATAACAGGGATATGTCTCAGTCAGGCAGCATTACACACGTACGGTGCGATGATGATGATGTTGTACCCGCTGCTGCTTCCTTTGCTGAGTTGTCAGATGCAAGTGAAGCAGTTGATGATGACGATGCGTCCATGGATGTCACGTGGGTGCCCGCTAGAAGAGAAGAACAGGGGGAAAGTTCAGATGGGGAGACAGAGAGGAGGAGGAGGAGACGAGTTGGAAGCAGGGGGAGGTCCGCTAGTGGCACAGTCAGACAGCATGCATCGGCACCCGGGGTCAGCCAGACAGCATGCCAATCAACGCATGCTGTTGCCACCACCAGAATGCAGTTATGGCAGAGCTCTGCAGTGTGGCATTTTTTTTGTGTGTCTGCCTCTGACAACAGCGATGCCATTTGCAACCTGTGCCAAAATAAACTGAGTCGTGGGAAGTCCAACACCCACCTAGGTACAACTGCTTTGCGAAGGCACATGATCGCACATCACAAACACCTATGGGATCAACACATGAGTACAAGCAGCACACAAACTCAAAGCCGCAATCCTCCTCCAGGTCCAGCATCTTCAGCCACGTTAACCACTGCTGTCCTCCTTGCCCCCTCTCAACCATCCGCCCCTCCATCTCTCGCCTTGAGCAGTTCCTGCTCATCTGCCCACAGTCAGGTGTCTGTCAAGGACATATTTGAGCGTAAGAAGCCAATGTCACAAAGTCACCCCCTTGCCCAGCGTCTGACAGCTGGCTTGACTGAACTCTTAGCCCGCCAGCTTTTACCATACAAGCTGGTGGAGTCTGAGGCGTTCAAAACATTTGTAGCTATTGGGACACCGCAGTGGAAGGTACCCGGACGAAATTTCTTTGCACAAAAGGCAATCCCCAACCTGTACTCGATAGTGCAAAAGGAAGTAATGGCATGTCTAGCACACAGTGTTGCTGCAAGGGTCCATCTGACCACTGATACCTGGTCTGCAAAGCATGGTCAGGGCAGGTATATCACCTAAACTGCGCATTGGGTAAACCTGCTGACGGCTGCCAAGCATGGAATGCATGGCTCTGCAGAGGAGTTGGTGACACCGCCACGACTTGCAGGCAGGCCTGCTACCACCTCCTCTACTCCTCCTACTCCATCCTCTTCCATAACCTCCTCGGCTGAGTCCTCTTCTGCTGCTGCGTCTTGCTCCACATCAACGGCAGTGTTACGCCGTCTTGGGGTTGACTTGCCTGAAAGCAGAGAGTCACACTGGACCAGCACTCCTGTCCACCCTGAACGCACAGGTGGATCAGTGGCTGACTCCGCACCAACTGGAGATCGGCAAAGTGTTTTGTGACAACAGAAGAAATTTGTTGGCGGCATTGCATTTGTGCATAAGTACCCAGGCTTACAGGACGTCCTTAAGCAGGCCAGGAAGGTGTGTGGCCATTTCAGGCGTTCCTACACGGCCATGGCGCACTTTTCCGATATCCAGCGGCGAAACAACATGCCAGTGAGGCGCTTGATTTGCGACAGCCCAACACTTTGGAATTCAACACTCCTAATGTTCGACCGCCTGCTCCAACAAGAAAAAGCCGTTAACGAGTATTTGTATGACCGGGGTGCTAGGACAGCCTCTGCGGAGCTGGGAATTTTTTTGCCACGTTACTGGACGCTCATGCGCAATGCCTGTAGGCTCATGCGTCCTTTTGAGGAGGTGACAAACCTAGTCAGTTGCACCGAAGGCACCATCAGCGACATCATACCATTTGTTTTCTTCCTGGAGCATGCCCTGCGAAGAGTGCTGGATCAGGCCGTAGATAAGCGTGAAGAGGAAGAGTTGTGGTCACCATCACCACCAGAAACAGCCTTATCAGCATCGCTTGCTGGACCTGCGGCAACGCTGGAAGAGGATTGTGAGGAAGAGGAGTCAGAGGAGGAATGTGGCTTTGAGGAGGAGGAGGAAGACCAACCACAACAGGCATGCCAGGGTGCTCGTTGTCACCTATCTGGTACCCGTGGTGTTGTACATGGGTGGGGGAAGAACATACCTTCAGAGAGATCACTGAGGACGAGGAACAGGACATGAGTAGCTCGGCATCCAACCTTGTGCAAATGGGGTCTTTCATGCTGTCGTGCCTGTCGAGGGACCCTCGTATAAAAAGGCTGAAGGAGAACGACCTGTACTGGGTGTCCACGCTACTAGACCCCCGGTATAAGCAGAAAGTGCCTGAAATGTTACCGAATTACGGCAAGTCGGAAAGGATGCAGCAGTTAAAAAATCAATTAAAAAGTATGCTTTACACAGCGTATAAGGGAATCTAACAGGGGAAGAGGTGAAAGTAATCCTCCTCCTCCCCTGACCACGCCGGCAAGGACAGGATGCTTTACAGACGTGTTGTTGATGGAGGACATGCAGAGCTTTTTAAGTCCTACGGATCGCCACAGCCCTTTGGGATCCACCCTCAGAGAACGACTCGACCGACAGGTAGCAGACTACCTCGCCTTAACTGCAGATATCGACACTCTGAGGAGCGATGAACCCCTTGACTACTGGGTGTGCAGGCTTGACCTGTGGCCTGAGCTATCCCAATTTGCAATATAACTTCTGGCCTGCCCCGTTTCAAGTGTCCTGTCAGAAAGGACCTTCAGTGCAGCAGGAGGCAGGGCTGCCATCAGAAATTTTGGGGCCCCTGACAAAGCACAAGGTCTGGGCCCCCTCCCGGGCCCACCCACGCCCTACCTAGTCCGCTGACAATGATGCAGGACTGAATGTGGTGTGTATGGTGGAAGTAAATTAGAATGTGTGTAATGGATGTAGTGTTTGTGTGTATTAGATACTGTTTGTGCAGTGAATGCAGAGTGTGTGTTTGTGTAGCGGATGCAGTGTGTATAGTGAACGCAGAGTGTGTTTGAGTAGTGGATGTAGTGTGTGTACAGTGATGTAGTGTGTGTTTGTGTAGTGGATGTAGTGTTTGTATGTACTATATGAAATGTGTTTAGTGGATGCAGTGTCTGTAGTGGATGTAGTGTGTGTATTAGACGCAGTGTCTGTGTATAGTGAATGCAGAGTGTTTCAATTTATGGTGGATGTAGTGTGTGTACTGTGAATACAGGATGTTTGTGTAGTGGATGCTGTGTGTATAGTTAATGCAGAGTGTGTATCAGTATAGTGAATCCAGAGTGTGTGCATAGTTTAGTGAATGCAGAGTGTGTGTTAGTGTGTAATGAATGTAGAGTGTGTCAGTGTAATGAATGTAGTGTGTGTGTTAGTGCAGTGAATGCAGAGAGTGTGTTAGTGTGTAGCGGATGCAGAGTGTGTGTGTTAGTGTAGTGAATGCAGAGTGTGTTAATGTGTAGTGAATGCAGAGTGTGTTAGTGTGTAGCGGATGCAGAGTGTGTGTGTTAGTGTAGTGAATGCAGAGTGTGTTAATGTGTAGTGAATGCAGAGGGTGTGTTAGTGTGTAGCGGATGCAGAGTGTGTGTTAGTGTAGTGAATGCAGAGTGTGTTAATGTGTAGTGAATGCAGAGGGTGTGTTAATGTGTAGTGAATGCAGAGGGTGTGTTAGTGTGTAGCGGATGCAGAGTGTGTGTGAGTGTAGTGAATGCAGAGTGTGTGTCAGTATAGTGGATGCAGTGAGTGTGTTAGTGTGTAGTGTATGCAGAGTGCATGTTGTATTAGTGAATGCAGTGTGTGTATTGTATTAGTGTATTAGTGTATGCAGTGTGTGTTGTATTCGTGTATGCAGTGTGTGTTGTGTCAGTGTTTGCAGAGTGTGTGTTGTGTCAGTGTATGCAGAGTGTGTTGTGTTAGTGTTTGCAGTGTGTGTTGTGTCAGTGTATGCAGAGTGTGTTGTGTCAGTGTATGCAGAGTGTGTTGTGTTAGTGTATGCAGAGTGTGTGTTGTGTCAGTGTATGCAGTGTGTGTGTGTTGTGTCAGTGTATGCAGTGTGTGTGTGCAGGGCCGTCTTTAATAACGACTGGACCCTGGGCAAGCGTTTGCTTGGGCCCCCTGGGCCCTGCCACCGTCGCCCCTCACTCCCTGGTATGCAATCACGGCATCCATCCCAATGCAGTGGCGGCACTAAAATAGAATGAATTTTATTGGGACACCCAATTGCAAGATTGGACTAAAGGTAGAACCCCATCTGTCGTGCAACTCCAACAATGCTTTGACAGCTGGTGCTCTACCAATTTCCCATGCTTGCAGGGTTGTATTTAGCACTGTTGTGTGTGTTTGAATGTAAGCATGTGTTTGTATGAAGTATGTTTGTGTGAATGTGTTTGTATGTGGTACTGGAGTTTGAATGCAAGTGTGCATTTATGTGTAGTGTTTGTTTTTGAATGTAGGAGTGTGCTTGTATGTAGTGTTGAAGTTTGAATGGAGGGGTGTATTTGTATATAAAGTTGCGGCTCAGATGCACAGGTACATACTCTGACACACAAGCAGATACACAGATACATACACTGACTACATACAGATAAGCAGGCACATACACTGACAGACATACTGACACACAGGTACATATATTGACACACACAGACACATACACTGGTAGACGTACTGACAGACACACACAGGCTCATATACAGACATACTGACACACAGGCACATATACAGACATACTGACACACACACTGATCAACATACTGACACACATACACTGACAGAAATACTGACACCCACACACAGGCACATACACTGACCGAGATACTCACACACACACACACACACTGACACACATACAGGCACATATACGGACACACACAGACTGATATACTGACAGACACACAGACACATACAGAGACTGACACATGCATGAACATGCACTGACAGACATAATGACACACACGCAGACATACTGACACACACACAAATATATTTACACACAGACAGACCTACTGACACACAGACACACAGACAGACACACAGACAAACAGACATACTGACACACAGACATACTGACACACATGTAAAATGTACATTTTTAAACCCACCCTCCAGTTTCCTACCTTTTGCTGGAGGGTGGATTCTATGGGGTCCAGTGTGGTGCCTGAGGATGATGGGAGTGAGGATCCCCCATCCTCACTCCCTCGCGACTCCTCCTGCCACCTTCCATGCAGCTCCTCTCTTTATGGGAGGAAGTGACTTGCGGCTGTCACTTCCTCCCAGCCGGCTGCCGGAAAGCAAGGGGCCCGGTCGCGGTGTTAAAGGGAAAGAGCGCCCGACCGGGCCCCTGCTGATACAAGCCCTCCGGGTGGCCCTAAGTGCATGGGCCACCCGGTGGGACTCAGAGGACGGGGGAAAAATGTTTACATAATTTTTATTTTTTTTATTTAATTTTTTTTATGTTTCTCCCCCCTCCCTGCTTACCTTTGTCCAGGGAGGGGGGAGATTCCATCCCTGGTGGTCCGGTGGGGACCCCCCGGCTCCCTGTTACCGCATAGGGAGCCCAGGCAGCACACAGCTTCTCTTCTCTCTTCAATTACTCTCGCGAGACCCGCGGAGCGTTGCCATGGCAACCGGGTCTTGCGAGAGTTATTACAAGAGAGAAGAGAGGAGAAGCTGTGTGCTGGGCCCCCTCTGCGGTAACAGGGAGCCGGGGGCCCGCGGCTGCACACATAGATAGCGATATTCGCTATCTATGTGTGCAGAGAAAGAAAGTGGGGCCCAGGACTGCCAGAGCAGTCCGGGCCCCCCAGGGCCGCCGGGCCCGTGACAACTGTCACGGTTGTCACCCCCTGATGGCGGCCCTGGCAGGAGGTATTGTCACTGAGAAGAGAAGTCACCTAGGTCAAAAAAGTCTAGATTACCTCACCTTTATTAAGATGAATGAGGGATGGATCCCGAAGGGACTGACAGTGGGCGATACATTCGACTAAAAAAGGCCTGATGAGGGGGACTACTTAACACACCACTCCTATCTGGTGGCACTTTAGATTGCACGCGCAGTGCCCCAAATTTGAAGTAGGAGGACCGACCAAGCATCTTTTTCCATCTCCCGCTTCCTAAAATCGATGCCTTATATACACGTCCCCTGATAGGGGACGTAACAGGGATTAAACTGATAAGAATAGTACTACATAACACACCACTCCTATCTGGTGGCACATTAGATTGCACGCGCAGTGCCCCAAATGTGAAGTAGGAGGACCGAGCAAGCATCTTTTTCCATCTCCCGCTTCCTAAAATCGATGCCTTATATACACGTCCCCTGATAGGGGACGTAACAGGGATTAAACTGATAGGAATAGTACTACTTAACACACCACTCCTATCTGGTGGCACATTAGATTGCACGCGCAGTGCCCCAAATTTGAAGTAGGAGGACCGACCAAGCATCTTTTACCATCTCCCGCTTCCTGGGTGGAGGAAGAGAGACCTTCAATGACATCAGTGAGGACAAGGAACGGGACATGGCTAGCTTGGTATCCAACCTTGTGCAAATGGGGAGTTTGCGGTTGTGCAAATGGACTGTTTGCAGTTGTTTGCGGTGCGTTAAACGAGGAGTTTTGTCTGTCACTTTGAAGAGGGCGTAACTCTTACACTACCTGATCGATACAACATCATACCTGATGTTTTAAAGCACGTTATTCCAAACAATTTAGGAATGTTAGGTGATTTATGCCCTTTATGGATTAAAACCAGACTCTGCATCAACTAACTGTAATTTTCCATGGGAGTTTTGCCATGGATCCCCCTCCGGCATGCCACAGTCCAGGTGTTAGTCCCCTTGAAACAACTTTTCCATCACTATTGTGGCCAGAAAGAGTCCCTGTGGGTTTTAAAATTCGCCTGCCCATTGAAGTCTATGGCGGTTCGCCCGTTCGCGAACATTTGCGGAAGTTCGCGTTCGCGAACCGAAAATTTTATGTTCGCGACATCACTATCTATGAGTCCAATCCATAATTATTGTGGTCTAGGCAGGCCACACCTGCAGTTGATTAATTATTGATTGTAGGATTTGCATCAAATCTTTGATATCTGAGTTTCATGGACAGTCCTCACCCAGTTTTTTTTTCCTGCTGCTGATGTCCATATCCTCAGGGCATCTATGGAGCATAGAGATATGGGAAGAGTGGGCCTATAATTGCTCCTGTAGAGAGGTAAGTGTACTTCTTGCAGCAGTTTTGCCCACTTCTGAGATCCTGCTTTTCATCTTGGTGTCCATAATTTCATTGTGGAAGGCTGTGGATCATGGAGGCAAGCTATTCTCTGGTTGAGAGGCTCCTAATATGTCCCTCAGGTCATTGAGAAGCTCAGGTGTACACAAGTATGATCTGTCTGCCTGTCACTTCCCATCACTATGTTTACTAGAAGGAGACCAAGCACAAGATTCTGAGAACAATGAGATAATGTAGGCTTTTCAGTTCCACATTAATTCCAAGGATTGCCACCTGAACCATGCGTTTTATTAAAGAACTATGAATACAAGACATTGTCAAACGTGAATAGTGTTCGCATAAAGAAAAACATATCTAAGTGCATGACATATGCAGAAGTTCAGCATTACATAAAGAGAAATCATGAGCAATACAAATTATAACACTGACTGAGTACCAAGACCTCTTCATATTGCAATGTTTTGGATGGCAGGGTTAAAGGGACACTATAGTCAACATATAAAAGCAAGAAAGACAGGTCCCCCAGCCTTCTTTCTTGCTTTTATATGAACTTGCCATAAAAAAAAAAAAAAAAAAATCAGAGTAAGTTTTAATAATACAACTTACCTCCGTTCCAGCGCCGAGCTTCCCGCTAGGCCACGCCCCCTTTTTCGTCAAAATGATGAAATCGCAGGGCCCAATAGGATGCATCTCCTTGAGAAGCGTCATCGCGATGTGGTGCGCATGCGCGGTTTTGCGCTGCACTAATCGCATTCTTCATAGAGCGGCATTGAATGCCGCCCTATGAAGAAACTCAGCGCCTCTACCGCGCATGTGCGCATAATGTTTGTTCGCGAGCTGAGCTGTCTGACTGACAGCTCAGCTCGCTTTCTATACCCGCCCCCCTCCTCAGCCAAACTGCGTTTGCATAGAAACACTATATATAGAGATCTCTCTATATATAGTGTTTCTATGCAAACACACAAGTAGTAAAAAATTAGACATACACACACTCTTTCTCCATCCATATCTATCCATCCCCATCATCCATATCCATCCATCCCCATCCATATCCATCCCCATCATCCATATCCATCCCCAACATCCATCCCCATCATCCATTCCCATCATCCATATCCATCCATTTCCATCATCCATATCCATCCCCATCATCCATCCATTCCCATCATCCATATCCATCCCATCATCCATATCCATCCCCATCATCCATATCCATCCCCATCATCCATCCCCACCATCCATCCATTCCTATCATCCATCCGCATCATCCGTATCCATCCCCACCATCCATCCATTCCCATCATCCATATCCATCCCCATCATCCATATCCATCCCCACCATCCATCCATTCCCATCATCCATATCCATCCCCATCATCCATCCATCCCCATCATCCATATCCATCCCCATCATCCATTCACATCCCCACCATCCATCCATTCCCATCATCCATATCCATCCCCAACATCCATCCCCATCATCCATTCCCATCATCCATATCCATCCATTTCCATCATCCATATCCATCCCCATCATCCATCCATTCCCATCATCCATATCCATCCCATCATCCATATCCATCCCCATCATCCATATCCATCCCCATCATCCATCCCCACCATCCATCCATTCCTATCATCCATCCGCATCATCCGTATCCATCCCCACCATCCATCCATTCCCATCATCCATATCCATCCCCATCATCCATATCCATCCCCACCATCCATCCATTCCCATCATCCATATCCATCCCCATCATCCATCCATCCCCATCATCCATATCCATCCCCATCATCCATTCACATCCCCACCATCCATCCATTCCCATCATCCATATCCATCCCCATCATCCATTTCCATCCCATCATCCATTTCCATCCCCATCATCCATCCATTCCCATCATCCATCCACATCCCCATCATCCATATCCATCCCCACCATCCATCCATTCCCATCATCCATATCCATCCCCATCATCCATATCCATCCATCCACTCCCATCATCCATATCCATCCCCAAATCCATCCACTCCCATCATCTATATCCATCCACTCCCATCATCCATATCCATCCATCCACTCCCATCATCCATATCCATTCACTCTCATCATCCATATCCATACCCAAATCCATCCACTCCCATCATCCATATCCATCCACTCACATCATCCATATCCATCCACTCACATCATCCATCCCCATCATCCATCCTCACCCACTCACCCTCAGTCATCCACCCACACTCACTAAATAAGTTTACTTACAGTTTGAATCCTCCCCTCCTCCTCTTCGGTCTTCAGCCTGTCAGCTCAAGCCACTCCCACGCAGTGCTGACAGCCTCAGCACACAAAGCGCGTTCAACAGTGATTTGTGTGCTGCTAGCACGTCTGAAGTATTCACCCATGCGTGAATACATCAGACGGGAATGAAGCCTTTTTAGGGCTTCTGAACTCGGAAGTCCCTCTTGTGGCCGTCTGATTGACTGCAACAAGAGGTGTTCCAAGCTTCCAATGTAAACACTGTATTTTCTATGAAAATACAGTGCTTACAAGAAAAAGGCTGCAGGGAGCTGTAGCACTCACCTGAACAACATCATTAAAGGGAATCTCCAGTGCCAGGAAAACAGTCTGTTTTCCTGGCACTGGAGGTACCCTCTCACTCTCACCCCCCACCCCCCAGTTACTGAAGGGGTGAAAACCCCTTCAATCACTTACCTGAGGCAGCGACGATGTCCCTCGTCGATGTCTCCTCCTCCGCGCCCCTCCTCCTTCTGATTCCGTCGGCCGGTGGGCGAGACTGATCCCGCCCACCAGCCGAGGAGACCTAATGCGCATGTGCGGCAATGCCGCGCATGCGCATTAGGTCTCCCCATAGGAAAGCATTGAAAATGAATTTAAATGCTTTCCTATGGGGATTTGAGCGACGCTGGAGGTCCTCACACAGCGTGAGGACGTCCAGCGATGCTCTAGCACAAATAATCTGTGCTAGAGAGTAGGAAGTTCCCTCTAGTGGCTGTCTAGTAGACAGCCACTAGAGGTGGAGTTAACCCTGCAAGGTAATTATTGCAGTTTATAAAAAACTGCAATAATTACACTTGCAGGGTTAAGAGTAGTGGGAGTTGGCATCCAGACCACTCCAATTGGCAGAAGTGGTCTGGGTGCCTGGAGTGTCCCTTTAAGCTGAAGTTGTTCAGGTGACTATTGTGTCCCTTTAAGAAAACAGGGAGCAATTTAGAGAAACTGCAATGTTTATATTGCAGGGCTAAGACTGCCTCTAGTCTCGCTTTGCATGAGAACGTCCAACATCTTCAACATCCCTATAGGAAATTATTGATTCACTGCATTTATATAAGGATGGTTTAATGTACTCGCGATGGTCGGGAGAGGCAGAGTGGAAGCCAGTATCAAGGGACCTCAGCACAGGAATAAGATGAGTGAGTGAGTGGGTTTTCTAACCCTTAAAGTACCAAGGATGGGTGTTGCAACACAGTTTTCTTAGGGGTGTGTACAACAAAAGACAAAAATCAACCAATCATAGAAATTGTAGTGCGAAAAGTATCATTATTCATATAACATTACGTATTGCTTTTAGTCTACTGTGCATGTATACAAGGGACAATAGCTTACTTTTAGTCTTATCTACAAGGTTACTGCAAAAGCAACATTTCAGAAGAAACAGCTGCAGGAACTGCTAACACAAACATGATTTAAAAATGTAGCCTTTAACCCCTGCAGACGTGGAAGGACCTAACTAGGGCAGAGGCTTTTAACTCTTTATTTACCTGTATCTATAACAAGTCCCCTCCTCTGGCGCTGCAGGTGAGAGTTAGACAAGGTATATCCAGGTGTGCTAATTACATCTGTGGGACTTTAACTATGTCTTCACCTCTATTCCCTTCGCCTTCTTCCACCCACAAAACCATACAAAGAGGGCCTGTCCAGATATTTGTAGATACAGGATAATATAAATCCACGTCTCATTACGCAATACATCCATAGGTTAATGTATATATTTATGTATATAGCTCTGTATGTCTAGGGGAATATTCACTAAGCTTTGCATAGGTAAAACAATCCATTTCCCATCAACCCCTCCTGTTGTTCACAATACCCATGTAATAATCTGTGAACATACAATTCCCATTTGAAAATAATACCTATCCCTCATCTGTCAACCAGGTGCTCGGGGCCAAGTAAAACTCACCATGGAGAAAACCTGACCGTACAGACATGTTATTCCCAGCATAGGTTAGGGTAATTGTTTTGGTCTGACGCCTTAAGTGGGTAACCTCTGCCCAAAACACCAGCTACATCTTAAATCTTAATTTTTATCTTTTTTAATTATTTTATTTTAATACATTTTTTTAATATTTTTTTTTACAAATGTAACTTTTTTATTTTCTCATATTTTAAAGTCTCTGTTTTTTTAATTCCTCAAACAAGTGTTATTTTTGTTACTTTTCTTTTTTTTACAGTTTTCTTACTTTTAAATGGACACTATAGGCAGCTTATTGATGTGGTCTGGTTGCAATACCCCAGTCTCCTTATCCCTGCAATGTTAATTATTGCAGTTTCAAGGAAACTGCAATAATTACATTGCAGGATTAAAACTTCCTCTATGCTCTAGGATTAAGACAGCCTCTTGCTCTGAAGCAATACTTTATAATGGGTACCCCTCCTTACCCCCCCGGTTGACGTTGGAGGAGTTGGAGCGTCAACCCAGCACTGAGGCTGATGGACATCTGCATTGGAATCGGATAAGAGTTACAAGGGTTTTTTAACCCTTGTGGTGTTGGAGGGGAACACATTTCTGTATTCCTAAAGTTATAGTGCTCCTTTAATAAATATATTTTTATTATTTTTGGGGGTAATTTTTGTTTTATTTTTACATTGTTTTCATTTTTTTTCTTTTCATTTTCTCTTCTTTTTTTAATAACAGATCTCAATCTTTTAATCTTCCTAACATGTGAAATCTCTAAAACCTTAAATCTCCCTTTACCTTAACCACGCTCACTATACTCACAGATTCAAACACAATACATTAAAAGATGCACATAAATGTGCACATACATACATTTATACATATACAGTTGCCAAACATGAATATATGTTTTTAAGATGTTTTTAGACCTGCAATGTCCACTTAATAAATTTACCTTTTTTTTTAGGTTGGGGAGCATTGAGTGTGTTTGTTAGTACTCACCCTTCTCAGTTAGCATTCCAATACCTACTGACTATCTTCGGACTAGTCAAGCTTAATATAGGCATACAATATTAGAAGAATCTTTATTTGCTAAGTACTTAAGATACTGACAAAATATATATATATTTTTTTTAAATCTGTATTTTTTTTGGAAGGGTGAGGAGCTGGAAAGGTGTGTGCTTTAAATGATTTATCATTTAAGAACTAATTACATTTGTCTAATTAAAATAAAACAATCCTGCTTTTGCAGTGGTACCCATCATAACTCTCATACCGTGTTACTCATTTAAAGAAATTCTGCTTTTAACCCCTTAAGGACCAAACTTCTGGAATAAAATGGAATTATGACGTGTCAGACATGTCATGTGTCCTTAAGGGGTTAAACAATTCTGCTTTGCAGAATATTGAACATATCCTTCATCTCACAAGTTCACCAGAGGTTGCTACCAACCCCTTCAACCGCATACATCTATTTCCCAAAGACAACCTCTGGATATGACGCTGAGCCGGTGCACTCAACTTCTTTGGTCAACCATGGTGAGGCTTCATCTGAGTGGAACCTGTCCTGTGAAACCGCTGTATGGTCTTGCCCACCATGCTGCAGCTCAGTTTCGGGTCTTGGCAATCTTCTTATAGCCTAGGCCATCTTTATGTAGAGCAACAATTCTCTTTTTCAGATCCTCAGAGAGTTCTTTGTCATGAGGTGCCATGTTGAACTTCTAGTGACCAGCATGAGAGAGTGTGAGAGCGATAACACCAAATTTAACACACCTGCTACCCATTCACACCTGAGACCTTGTAACCCTAACGGGTCACATGACACTGGGGAGGGAAAATGGCTCACTTTTGTTGCCAACAGTTTAGACATCGATGGCTGTGTGTTGACTTATTTTGAGGGGACAGCAAATTTACACTGTTATACAGGCTGTACACTTACTACTAGAGTTGAGCGAACCCGGACTGTAAAGTTCGGGTTCGTACCGAACATTACGTTTTTGGGACCCTGGACCTGAACACGGACATATAACTGTATGTTCGGGTTGGAGTTCAGTGTTCGTCGATTTAATGGCGCGTTTTGAAAGGCTGCAAGGCAGCCAATCAACAAGCGTTTGACTCGTGTGCCCTTAGAAGCCATCACAGCCATGCCTACTAATGGCATGGCTGTGATTGGCCAGTGCAGCATGTGACCCAACCTCTATATATAAGCTGGAGTCGCGTAGCGCCGCACGCACATGAGCTCTTATTAGTGTAGGGAGAGGATGCTGCATCTATGAGGGACAGTTTAGGAAAGAATTCTGCAAACAAGTACATTAGTGGGGTGCACTTCATATCTGAGAGTCAAATAGAAGCGTCAAATACTGTGGTTACATCGGAGTTTTCAAAAGTAAATTTTTTTTGGTGCTAAACTGCTAAATAGCTAATTTGGGGCGTGCTCTTCATATCTGAGAGTCAAATAGAAGCGTCAAATACTGCTGTCACGTTGCATTTTTAAAATGTTCAATTTTTTTGGGTGCTAAACTGCTAAATAGTATTTTAGTGGGGTGCACTTCATATCTGAGAGTCAAATAGAAGCGTCAAATAGTGCGCTCAGAGCGCAGTTGTAAACATTCTAATTGTTTTGGTGCTAAACTGCTAAATAGTACATTTGCGGCCTGCACTTCATATCTGAGAGTCAAATAGAAGTGTCAAATAGTGCGCTTACTGCGCAGTTGTAAACATTCTAATTGTTTTGCTGCTAAACTGCTAAATAGCACATTTTGGGCGTGCTCTTCATATCTGAGAGTCAAGTAGAAGCGTCAAATACTGCGCTTACTGCGCAGTTGTAAACATTCTAATTGTTTTGCTGCTAAAGTGCTAAATAGTACATTTGGGGCGTGCTCTTCATATCTGAGAGTCAAATAGAAGCGTCAAATACTGCGGTTACAGCGCAATTGTAAACCTTCTTATTTTCTGGGTGCTAAACTGCTAAATAGTAAATTTGGGGCATGCTCTTCATATCTGAGAGTCAAATAGAACCGTTAACATACTGTGGTTACAGCGCAGTTTGAGCAATTCAAATTTGAAATAGTAGCTAAATAGTATATTTGCAGCCTTCACTTCATATCTGACAGTCAAATAGAACCGTCACATTTGGGGCAATTTGGGGGCAATACCCTCACAAGTCAAACTGAGAGGTCAGTTTATAGGGAAAACTTTTGCCTGGATACAGTTCTAAAACAATTTCCATATGTCCTTTGCAGACTTTACATGCTGGAAAAACACAGGTGCCAACTGCTGTGGCTTTCTGCAGTGTGCAGACCGGCAAGGAGGGCAGGGTTGAGGAGTGGGTGGAAGATGATGTGGATGATGATGAGGTCCTAGACCCCACATGGAATCAAGGTCATGCGAGTGACGTGTGCAGTTTGGAGGAAGAGGCGCTGGTCGCACAGAGGCACCAGCACATCATAAGAGGGAGCAGGGTGCAAAAGCAGAGCGGCCGTCCCCTAGCGCTCGTCGGCATGTATTATCTTTAGAATTCCCACAGTTATCCAAGTAACAGATAGGGCAATAAAAGGAACCATAACAGATTTCACGAGCCATTCACAGTTTTACAGTCAGGAGGGCAGTCCGGTAACCGGGACCCAGACACTGTCTGGGCGGTGGTCGGATTACCGGGACCTAGTATGCCTGATGTTGAAGTTAGGAGTCACAGTGTGGAATGGATTAGCAGGGTCTGGTGCAGGGTAACCGCACGCCCCCTGGTGTCGAGCACCAGCGTTTGTGCGGCCACATACCAGGACCCTGATGCAGCTTCAGTAAAAAGATACCAGAAGCCATCACTAGACTGATCCGCAACTTGGAGCAGGATGTGACATTCACTGTAGCGGCTGTGCACGCTTTCGGCGTTCTCACCCTACTGCTGCTCGCCTGTCTGCGCTGCAGCGTAACTTTGGCCTTCCCGCTCATCACCTCATATGCGACGTGATCACAAGGTGGAACTCCACCTTGCACATGCTGGAGAGACTGTGCGAGCAGCAGCAGGCGATAGTGGAGTTTCAGCTGCAGCACGCACGGGTCAGTCGCTCTGCACCAGACTTGCCCTCCAATTGATCAGAGTTAAAGGATTTCAAGTGGACTCATTACAATTACAGTGCCTCTAAAGAGTCCTGTATTGTTATTTGACGTCACTACCTTTCCGCGTCTGGAGTGGATCATTTGCGCGCCTGCTGCCTTCTTTGCATGTGGTAGCCGTTTCTCAGACTCCCTCTCAGGAATCGAACCCTGATTACCCTGCACTCCAACCCTCTCTCAAATGGATAATTCTGTTGATCCTCCTGACAGCCATGCTTTAGATTTTGATTTATGTTCTTCCAAAGCTAAAATCAAAGATTCCATCTAGTGCTATTTTATGGCTCAGCTGTATTTTTAATTTGTATGTTATTTTAAGTGATTTCCCTATCCACATTTGTTTGCAGGGCACTTGTCCTACTCGTATCCCCATTTTACTTCCTTTTGCAGCCCTTTCCAGGAGTTTTTTAGAGCCATTTTTGTGCCCAAAGGTTCGGGTCCACATTGACTTGAATGGGGCTCTGGTTCGGGGTCAAGTTTGGGGTCAAGTTCGAGCATGAACCCGGACTTTTTTTCAAAGTTCTGCTGAACCTGCCGGACCCGAACATCCAGGTGTCCGCTCAACTCTACTTACTACTTTACGTTGTTGCAGAGTGTTTCTTCAGTGTTCTCACATGAAAAGATACAATAAAATATTTACAAAAATGTGAGGGGTGTACTCACTTTTGTGAGATAATATATATATATATATATATATATATATATATATATATATATATATATATATTATTTTATTTATTTATTTTTTATGTGGAGAGTCACCTTAAGCAAGACATCCTGATTACTAAAGGTACTCAGGTTCCCAGTAATCTTTTTCTTCTGGTCACCAACCTATCATGCATTCAATGAGAGAGGAGAACGTTGTATAGTTCTATTGTAGTTCATATGGGGTGCTGGGGAACCCAATCTTGTTAATTCCTTTACTAAATGAAGCTTGTGTAGAGCACAGCACATGAACACCAGAGTGCAAAAGGTTAACGCAAACAAGCTAATTATACTACTTCATGGACAATGGAAGTCTCTGGAACATTACCTGAACATACAATTATCCCAGAATTAATCCTTAGTCAATAATAAAAGTTGACACTGAATGATTAACCTTAATGAAAAGTAATTGTAATTTTCTATTCCATCATTTGGTTTGAACTATACAGCTACCTAGTTGGGTTAAACTGGATTGCCATAATCAATATTCAGTGATTACAATCATTAATTTGACATAAAATGTTCTTCACTCAAAAAAGGACATTCATAAAAGACCCATTAGAAGATGTAATTAACATTTACTATCTTTGAACAAATCACAGTTAGCAAGGTAGATCGATGTTAATCATGTAATTGCCTGAACACTAGGGCACAGCCTCTACATATATAAATATATTGCAGTAACTATAAAATTCACCAACAAAATCTGTGGTGTAAACACAAAACTGCCAAAAAAGAAAAATAGCAGTCCCTCAATTTCTTAGAGGCTCCTCCAAATGTCTTAACTTCTTAAAAAAGAAACTACAAATGCAAAGTATACAGAATAAAAGAAAAGAATTCACTGTGGAATATTGTGTTAATACAACTCACAAAAGTGAAATAAAAATAGGCGTATCACCAAATCCAATTTATCTTTCTTAAATCTTGTGTTTTTCTTAATGTTTTCTCATCTATTATGCAATAAACCAGATAAAATATATACATGGCTATTCACTTAATTGAGAATTCAAGATGAATCCAAAGTGAATTTAAAATTTAAGGTGAAAATAGCCAAACTAGAAGAATACTGTAAGTCAGCAATGCATTCAGCTTAGCTACTCTGTCCTTAAATTTGAAATTCACTTTGAATTTACTTTGAATTCACTTTGAATTCTCACTTTAGTGAATATCCCTGATAGTGTGAGAATGTTTTCACAACATAGCATTTAAATAAAAAATAAAAAAAACACATCACAAAAAGCTTTTGTGGAATATCTAAAAACCTCAAGGGGGACGGTATTGGTTTCTCAGGTCCATACAGCAACCAATAGTGAAATGGTACTGCTGTATCCATCACACAAGAAGAGCTGAAATATAATAATTTTGCCATTTCATACTTACAGACCCAAACATTAGCTTTTCCTAATGAAGTATACAACGACTACTTGATTTTTAACCATTAAATCCAATGACCAGGACACATTTGAGAAATTGGTTATGGATCACTTATCTTACCAAGGAACGCCTCCCTTGATTACTTAGTTAGACCAGCTCTAGGAAGAGTCTTGGTTATTTCAATCTTCTTCCATTTAAAAATGATGGTGGTCACTGTTCTCTCTCTATAGGTTATTGTAGCCTTCCTCAGATTGCTTCCCTCTCTACAGTCCTTTACCTCTGCAGGCATTTATTTTAACCTCATGGTTTGGTTTTGCTCTGACATGCATTTACAGCTGTGAGATTGCATATAACAAGGTGTGCGTTTTTTTCAAATCATTCCCAATCATTTCATTTGCCACAGGTGGACTCCAGTCAAAGTGCAGTAACATCTCAAAGATGATCAAAAGAAATAGGATGCATCAGAACTAAATTTCAAGTATCAAAGCAAAGTGTCTCAATGCTTATGTCAATGTGATATTTCAAGATAAAATAAAAAACAAATAGAGTGTATATAAGACATATAATCACTCTGTCCAAAAAGTGCAATTATAAGTGGAATTGTGAGGCAAATAAATGAATAATAAATATCTAGAGAGGATAAAAAATGTAGATTATCCCTGAAAAGTAAACAAGGAGGTACACTCTCATAGGGTAGTACAATAATAACTAAAGGAATTTTCCATAATAAAATCTTCAAGTTATTAACTCACATTTGTTTGAGCCTGTCTGGCTCAGGTATTATAGCTTGGTAAATCAAGGGGATCTTTATTCAGGAATATCAGGAATGATAGGTCATTACAATAGAGATAGATGAAGGGCACCTGCTTTTAACTTTAAATCAAATGGTATTTATTACACAAAAGAAAAGTTTTAAACGCTTACATACAAAGTGCCTCTATCCCAAAACAAGCAAATTGTGTTTCAATGCTTTATCCAGCATCCTCCTCAGGTGCATGACTACTATCTGTATAATATCAATATTTAAATCCCCTTTGGCGCCAAAAATTCTAAATTGAGGCTGCCCCTTTACTACGTTGTCCAATCAGGAGTCTCCTCCTTTTTTTACACCTCTCATGGCCGCCATATTGGTACTCGCGAGGGTGCACAGCTTCACTTCCGGTTCTGGGCGCTATGTGTTCGAGCTTGTAAATTGCACTTTCGGTATATTTGTTAGCCATGGAGTGAAGTGGCAGCTTTTTTTTATTTTATTTTTTATCAATATAGCTATTAATATCTACTATCTTACCAAGGAACTCCTCCCATGATTACTCAGTTAGGCCAGCTCTAGGAAGAGTCTTGGTTGTTTCAATATTTTCCATTTAAAAATCATGGTGGTCACTGTTCTCTTGGGAACCTTCAATGCAACCTAAAAGTTATTGCAGCCTTCCTCAGATTTCTTTAATCTCCACAGTCCTGTACCTCTGCAGGCATTTATTTCAACTTCATGACTCTGTTTAGCTCTGACACGCATTTACAGCCATCGGACCGCATATAACAGGTGTGCACCTTTCCAAATCATGTCCAATCAATTTAATTTGCCACAGGTGGACTCCAGTCAACGTGCAGAAACATCTCAAAGATGATTCAAAGAAATGGGATGCATCTGAGCTAAATTTCAAGTATCATAGCAAAGTGTCTCAATGCTTATGTCAATGTGATATTTCAGTTTCTTTGGTTTTTAAATAAACTTGAAAGTTTTCGAAAATTGAGTTTTTGCTTTGTCACTATGCAGAATTCAGTGTAGATTGATGTGAAAAGAAATAATTAAGCCATTGTAGCCTGACATACTCCTCAGGGTTGCTTTGGAGATGCGCGTTGAGTGTTTAATGTTCCATGCAGTAGATGCTGTTATTAAAAGTGGTGTTTATACATTCAAATATTTAAAGTAAAGTTTAAAGTAAAATGTTTAAACTTGCATACCTTTTATTGGGCAGACTAGATGGGCCGAATGGTTCTTATCTGCCGTCACATTCTATGTTTCTATGTTTCTATGTTACATATGTTACCCGCTTCTCACACGGATTTTTTTTTTTTTTTTTTTTTTTTTTATCAAAAGTGAACTTGCAGCCACCAACAATTGGATTTTGCTGAGACAATCCTATCAACCAAATAAGGAGAAAAGGGACAAACACCTGGCATTCAAGCAGTTAAAAAAATATATGCAATTACTCTCTCAGCATCTGGTATATTATCACCAAATGTTGGCAACGTGCCAAAAGTTGCCATGCAAACCTGTAGTCGTTTGTTTTGTCACTAAAAATAAAACTATCTATTTCCTCTGCCATTTATTTTTTCTTTTCTACCCCCACAGTTCTCCGGCTCTCGAACAGTTAACGCAGGCTTGTGTACCTACAGAGCAATAAGTCTGAGCTTCTAGTTTTTCATTCTAAGAGGATCAGTGCACACTTCCCACATCACATTGGGAGAAGGAGGAGTCGTTAGGCGGAACTCTCTGTAGAAAGGCTTGCTGGAGCTGCTGACAGCTGAAAAGGGGGGAGTCCTAGTAGCTTTATTCAGCTCTCAAGCATCAGGGCTTTTTTTTTTTTTTTTTTGCTTCAGTATTGAGAAAAAGAAAGCTAAAAACAAAAACAAAAAACAGCAACAATAGAAAGGATCTCACCATGAGTAACAAATGCGATGTGGTCGTCATTGGAGGAGGCTTATCAGGTATGTAAAAAAAGGACAGTTCTTTCATTTTACATCAAACCCAAAAAGTATGATTTGCTACGATCATTATTTGCCTTGTTTTTTCCATGTACATGTACATTAATTTAACCCCTTCATGGCAAGGGTTAGACAAATCCCTTATTATTATCACAGTCCAGACGTGTTATCTATTACAAACGGCTTAACAATACAGCCTGTAACTCCGCGCAAAGAGATAGATGCAGCATCTCGGCTAATTACCTTCTGTCAATAGAAAGAAAGAGATTTTTTTTTTTTACAGTTTACCTAATCCTTATTGATCCTGTAGAAACTAACAGTATAATCCGTCTAGGCTACAGATTTACTGCTGACAAAGAACATCAGTGTAGCAAGATTATTGTCACTGTATTACTGTCTTGAAATTTTATATATATATATATATGTACATTTGTAAAATGAAAGCATGTGTAACGCAATCAGGTGTGCAATTTTGGTTCTAAAGCAGATTCTTTAGTAGAATCAGATTTTGCAGCCTTACAGTAGATGAATGAAATGAGATGTTTAAATTTTATATAGTACTTCTGCTAAGTGTAATCACATTTTACATTTGGACGCAACAGGGTAATACCCTCTACAGGCAGTAAAGAAGACAGATTGAGAGGGAGTGTCTGAAGAGTTTACCGTACGAGCACACTCAATTAGATAGCATTGATGCTTGAATATTGTATGTGTTTGGAAAGGAAACTACACTGAACAAAATTATAAACGCAACACTTTTGTTTTTGCCCCCATTTTTCATGAGCTGAACTCAAGATCTAAGACTTTTTCTATGAACACAAAAGGCCTATTTCTCTCAAATATTGTTCACAAATCTGTTTAAATCTGTGTTAGTGAGCACTTCTCCTTTGTTGAGATAATCCATCCATCTCACAGGTGTGGCATATCAAGATGCTGATTAGGCAGCATGATTATTGCACAGGTGTGCCTTAGGCTGGTCACAATAAACGGTCACTCTAAAATGTGCAGTTTTACTGTATTGGGGATGTGCACATGTGTTCATTGTCCATAACATACGCCTGCCCATATCATAACTCCACAACGCTGACATCAGCAAACCGCTCACCCACACAACACCATACACGCTGTCTGCCATCTGCCCTGTACAGTGCAAAACAGGGATTCATCTGTGAAGAGAACACCTCTCCAAAGTGCCAGACGCCATTGAATGTGAGCATTTGCCCACTCAAGTCTGTTATGACGATGAAATGCAGTCAGATCGAGACCCCAATGAGGACAACAAGCATGCAGATGAGCATCCCCTAGACGTTTTTTGACAGTTTGTGCAGAAATTCTTTGGTTGCGCAAACCAATTGTTTGAGCAGCAGCTGTCCGGGTGGCTGGTCTCAGACGATCTTGGAGGTGAAGATGCCTGATGTGGGCTGGTGTGGTTACACGTGGTCTGCGGTTGTGAGGCCGGTTGGATATACTGCCAAACTCTCTGAACCGCCTGGAGACAGCTTATGATTGAGACATTAATATTCAATTCACGGGCAACAGCTCTGGTTGACATTTCTGCAGTCAGCATGCCAATTGCATGCTCCCTCAAAACTTGCGACATCTGTGGCATTGTTCTGTGTGATAAAACTGCACATTTTAGAGTGGCCTTTTATTGTGGCTAGCCTAAGGCACATCTGTGCAATAATTATGCTGTTTTATCAGCATCTTGATATGCCACACCTTTGAGGTGGATGGATTATCTCGGCAAAGGAGAAATGCTCACTAACACAGATTTAGACAGATTTGTGAACAATATTTGAGAGAAATAGACTTTTTGTGTACATAGAAAAAGTCTTAGATCTTTGAGTTCAGCTCATGAGAAATAGGGGCAAAAACAAAAGTATTACGTTTATAATTTGTTCAGTGTAAATAAACAAACTGAATAAAATAAATCACACTATGACACAGTTGGAGTAAGGCAGCGGTCTTTATTTTAAAGGCAATTTAAAATAACATTATTACTAATCACTAATATAGTAAACTCTATAACTTTATTTTAAAACAGCAAATGAAATGAAAATTAATTAATTAATCCAGCATTGAAGACCAAGGCTAACCTCCTGGAACTGCCTTAAATAGCCAGTATATTCAAAATTAAAACTTACCCCTAGTGATGTCCAGAACGGTTCGCTGGCGAATAGTTCCCGGCGAACATAGTGTGTTCGCGTTCGCCACAGATGGCGAACATATGCGATGTTCGGTCCGCCCCCTATTCGTCATCATTGAGTAAACTTTGACCCTGTACCTCACAGTCAGCAGACACATTCCAGCCAATCAGCAGCAGACCCTCCCAGACCCTCCCACCTAGACAACATACAATTTAGATTAATTCTGAAGCTGCATTCATTTTTGTTTTTTTTGTGTTTGTGTTTATTATACATTATCCTCCATAGCCAGTAACCTGTGTTTATTATACATTATCCCCCCTAGCCAGTAACCTGTGTTTATTATACATTATCCTCCATAGCCAGACCTGTGTTTATTATACATTATCCCCCCTAGCCAGTAACCTGTGTTTATTATACATTATCCCCCCATAGCCAGTAACCTGTGTTTATTATACATTATCCTCCCATAGCCAGTAACCTGTGTTTATTATACATTATCCCCCCCATAGCCAGTAACCTGTGCTTATTATACATTATCTCCCCCATAGCCAGTAACCTGTGTTTATTATACATTATCCTCCCATATCCAGTAACCTGTGTTTATTATAAATTATCTCCCCCATAGCCAGTAACCTGTGTTTATTATACATTATCCCCCACAACCAGTAACCTGTGTTTATTATACATTATCCCCCCACAACCAGTAACCTGTGTTTATTATACATTATCCCCCAACCAGTAACCTGTGTTTATTATACATTATCCCCCCATAGCCAGTAACCTGTGTTTATTATACATTATCCCCCCCATTGCCAGTAACCTGTGTTTATTATACATTATCCTCCCATAGCCAGTAACCTGTCTTTATTATACATTATTCCTCCCATAGCCAGTAACCTGTGCTTATTATACATTATCCTCCCATAGCCAGTAACCTGTGTTTATTATACATTATCCCCCCACAACCAGTAACCTGTGTTTATTATACATTATCCCCCCACAACCAGTAACCTGTGTTTATTATACATTATACCCCAACCAGTAACCTGTGTTTATTATACATTATCCCCCCATAGCCAGTAACCTGTGTTTATTATACATTATCCCTCCCATTGCCAGTAACCTGTGTTTATTATACATTATCCTCCCATAGCCAGTAACCTGTGCTTATTATACATTATCCTCCCATAGGCGGTAACCTGTGTTTATTATACATTATCCCCCCATAACCAGTAACCTGTGTTTAGTATACATTGTCCTCCCCATAGCCAGTAACCTGTGTTTATTATACATTATCCCCCATAGCCAGTAACCTGTGTTTATTATACATTATCCCTCCATAGCCAGTAACCTGTGTTTATTATACATTATCCCCCATAGCCAGTAACCTGTGTTTATTATACATTATCCCTCCCATAGCCAGTAACCTGTGTTTATTATACATTATCCCTCCCATAGCCAGTAACCTGTGTTTATTATACATTATCCCCCCCATAGCCAGTAACCTGTGTTTATTATACATTATCCCCCCCCCCCCATAGCCAGGAACCTGTGTTTATTATACATTATCCCTCCCATAGCTAGTAACCTGTGTTTATTATACATTATCCCCCCATAGCCAGTAACCTGTGTTTATTATACATTATCCCCCCCCACAGCCAGTAACCTGTGTTTATTAGACATTATCCCCCATAGTCATTTATCGTTGGACCTAGGCAGCATGATGTCTTAGGCCGCCCCAGAGAGTGAATGAGTGAGTGAGTGAATAATATTATATATATGTTCAGAAACATATTAGTAATATATGTAAATCGGGTTCATGCAAAGAGGGTGAAAAGGTATTAAAGAAAAACACACTTATTGCATCAAATTTACAAAGCCAAACTTTTAAAAGCTTTCCTCATTTATTTCTCGGGATGAGGAATATATCGGTTGTAGACTGAGGATTTCCAGCTGCCCAATCTTTTAATAATATGCACTGGAGTGTCAGTGTTGAAGGAGACCGAAGCTGCCCCTATTCTAAATGAAAGACGCGAGACATGGATACAACCCAATCTTAGGAGTAGAGTTCTGATGTAGAAGATGAATTTAGCCGTAGTCAGAGGGATTCAGTGAGAGTAGTGGTGAAATGTGTGTGGCATGACTGAGTGTGGGTAAGTAAGAGTCAAGTATTTTAACTGGGCACTAGTTCTAGGTGGGATAAAGTGGTATAGCGGATGGATGAGTAGTTTGGTTCGTTTTAGAGGTTTGTAGAGAAAGTATATAGTGATCATGATTTTTAGCGATATCGAATATTTTTAAGGTGGTACCAGTGCCACCACTCATATCTAGTGTCACAATAGCTTGCATTTAAAAAAAAAAAAAAAAAACTTTTTTGACTGTAATATAATAGCAGTCAGTTTCCTTCACACGTGTGCGTTTCAGGGCCTGCCAGGGCACAGTGTCACACCAGTGCAACTCATATCTGGCGTAACAGTAGTGTACATTAAAAAAAAACTAGAAATTTGACTGTGAAATAATAGCAGTCAGTTTCCTTCACACGTGTGCGTTTCAGGGCCTGCCAGGGCACAGTGTCACACCAGTGCAACTCTTATCTGGAGTAACAGTAGTGTACATTTAAAAAAAAAAATACAGGGGGCTTATTGTCACCTTTCGGGGACCCTTGGTGTTGTACATGGCTGGGTGGAGGAAGAGACCTTCAATGACATCAGTGAGGACAAGGAACGGGACATGGCTAGCTTGGTATCCAACCTTGTGCAAATGGGCAGTTTGCGGTTGTGCAAATGGACTGTTTGCAGTTGTTTGCGGTGCATTAAACGGGGAGTTTGGTCTGTCACCCTTGAAGCGGGCATAACCCTTACACTATTTGATCGATAAAACATCATACGTGATGTTTTAAAGCCCGTTATTCCAAACAATTTAGGAATGTTAGGTGATTTATGCCCTTTATGGATTAAAACCAGACTCTGCATCAACTATGTAATTTTCCATGGGAGTTTTGTCATGGATCCCCCTCCGGCATGCCACAGTCCAGGTGTTAGTCCCCTTGAAACAACTTTTCCATCACTATTGTGGCCAGAAAGAGTCCCTGTGGGTTTTAAAATTCGCCTACCCATTGAAGTCTATGGCGGTTCACCGGGTTCGCCCGTTCGTGAACATTTTCGGAAGTTTGCGTTCGCCGTTCGCGAACGGAAAATTTTATGTTCGCGACATAACTACTTACCCCCTATGTATCTAGGCAGGCAAATTCAAATTTTTATTTTTTATTTTTTTTCCCATTTAAAGACCACGACAATTAATTATAAATGTATAAGCCGCTAGAGGAAGGGAACATAACCAGGGATGGGAGGAGGGAAGCTGGACCTGCTTGGAGTACATGACTTATTTTTTTGGGTTGTCTGTGATAAATTCCTTATGGGCCTCAGTATTTATAGGTTGAATGCCCCACTCGAAAATCACCGCACACAGCCTGCGCCCTTGCGCCACATTCATGTCAGCTTGAAGAATAGCAATAGAAGGGGGTCCCATATCTGTTTATTATTTAGAGCAAATGTTCAGTAAGATGGCATGTTTTATTATTATGTTATTTCAAATAAACACTGATTTGGGGTTAATATATAATTAAATTTGACATTTATAATAGGACATTTGATAGCCATTGAATTGAAACATGCAGTAGGATAATATATATTTTAATGATGAGTTGTTATATATTTTGTGTGATACATTTTAAAAATTCTTAAAAGACATATGTAAATCTCACTATCATTAGTTCCAGAGAATGCGTTTCATATGGAAACAGGTTTGTTTGTGGGGTTTGTGCATTGTATATTTTAATTGTTTCATGATTACTCCATATAGCGTTTTGGAATCGGTGATTTCAGATGAACAGCTGATCACCCAAAACTCAGCAATATTGTAATTTGTTTGAAACAGAATGCATAATATATTTATATATATATATATATATATATATATATATATATTTCAACAAAGAATAGCCGCTCACCAGTCTTATAAAAATCCAAAATTTATTTAACCCCTTAAGGACACATGACATGTGTGACATGTCATGATTCCCTTTTATTCCAGAAGTTTGGTCCTTAAGGGGTTAAACAAAGTTATAAAAGAGACCAACGTTTCAGTCCCCGCTCGGGACTTTCCTCAGGGTAACAAAACATGTTATTAATTTATGTCGCCTTAAGGGTTAACAGTGGTGTATTTTAGTTTTGTAATGCCCTAGGCATGACTAAACCTGGGCACCCCCTAATCTATATTTGCCCCACCCCTTCCTGTTAAGGCCACAACTCTTCCTCTATATACTTCACCTTTTCCTACTACTTTTAAAGGGAAACTATAGTTCCAGGGAAACAAATCTGTTTTCCTGGCACTATAGTTCCCTATAGTGCCCCCCTTGGCACTGGAAGGGTTAAAACCCCTTTGGTGACTTACCTGAATCCAGCGCCGATGTCCCTCAGCGCTGGGTCAAGCTCCTACTCTGCACTTGCCTTAGGCTTCCCCATAGGAAAGCATTGTATCAATTCTTTAGTAGACGCCTGATGTCCTCATGCACAGCGTGAGGGTGTCCAGCATCAGTTAGGCGACTTTTGGTAGACAGTCACTAGAGGTGGAGTTAGCTCCTCAAGGTAATTATTGCAGTTTCTGAGAAACTGCAATAATTACACTTGCAGGGTTAAAGAGATTGGGATACTGCACCCAGACCACTTCACTAAACTGAAGTGGTCTGAGCTCCTATAGTGTTCCTTTAAGCACACACTCTAACACATACATTCACTGACAGACACACACTGGCAGATACACACTGACAGTCTCACACACACAATGACAGACACACGGACATCACTGACAGTCAGACACACTGATTTGACACACATTTATTGACAGACACACATTGGCAGATTCAAACTTACAGTTACACACATACACTCAATGGCAAACACGGGCTTACTGATTTGACACACACACATTCACTGACACATTCATTGACAGACACTCACACACAAAGACAGACACACACTGACTCTCATTGTCAGACACACTGATAGTCACACAATCAGAGACTCTCACTGATTTGACGCACTAACAGATACTCAGAGACACACACACACACACAAATATATGCTCACAGACACACACACACACTCACAGACACATACGCACTCACACACACACATTCACATTTACACTCACAGACACACACATATACTCACAGACATACACACATACACACACTCACAGACACACACATGCACTCACAAACAGATACACACACTCACAGACACATACACACTCACATTTACACTCACAGACACACACATATACTCACAGAGATGCACACACACTCACTGACATATATAGACACACACTCACAGACACATACTCACAGACACAAAGACACATACACACACATACACACACACACACTCACAGACACAAACACATACATACACACACTCAGACACACACACACACTCACAACTTAATAATGGGGCTGCTGTGTGGTGGGTGGCTTCCCATCCGAGGCAGCGAGGGAGCTGTGATCTCTCTGCTCTGCTCCCTCGCGGGCTGTCTACTGATGCTGGGAGCCGGAATATGACGTCATATTCCGTCTCCCATGGCATCAGTGAACGGCACGCGAGGGAGAAGAGCAGAGAGATCACAGCTCCCTCGCCACCTAGGATGGGGAACCGCCTGCCTGAGGGGGGGGTCTGTATTAGCTGGCCAGCAGGTTAGCTCTTACCCCCACCCCCCATGACAGGGAAATCACACAGGACGCCTCAGTGGGCGTTTGGGTGCAGCATTTTTTGCCACCCCCTAAATAGTGCTGCTCAAGGCAAATGCATAGTTTGCCTTAGGCTAAATACACCCCTGAGGGTTAACATTACAAATCACAATAGCTATTTGTGCACCAAATTGTCTTTTTTTTTTAGGTTTCTAGGAGTAATTCCATTCTCAATTCACAGCCTTACAGACTGTAATAAAAAGCTATGGTTAGTAGTAAATGTTTAACTAATATTCAACCACGAACGATGATATGCAAACAGCATTATAGTAAGTGGTTTTACTTTCCATGATCAATGGTAAAGGATTAAGTCTCTGTTGCTGTTGCATTACAATTCTCTATCCGCCAGAAATATGCTGAGTATTATAGCAGTATTTCAGAAATTTGGAATCCAAAAACATCAGGAGTTCCAGTTTGACTCGCTGCTCTACATTTTAATATTCTGTTCCTAAACTCCACATTTTTAGCTAAAACATGGGGCAGTTAAGTTACAGTTGTGATCTATTGCAAGTAATTTTGTGAGTTGATGGCAGAGCTGTGAAAATCCCACTGGCTTCAGCAATAATGAGTAAACTTTAAAGGGACACCAGCTTATTGTATTTGTTCTGGTGAGTAGAATCATTCCTTTCGGGTTTTTTGCAGTAAACACTGTCTTTTCAGACAAAATGCAGTGTTTACATTACAGCCTATTGTTAACTCATCTGACCAATCCTCAGATGGCTGCTACAGGTGCTTCTTGTGGCAGTGCTCCACAGTGTACAGCACTGACATTCAGTTTCTCCACCCTCTGCATATAGAGAACATTCCTCATAGAGATGTGTTGATTCAATGCATCTCTATAAGGAGTTGCTGATTGGCCAGGGCTGTGTTTGACTTGTGCTGGCTCTGCACCTTGTCTGCTTTCTTGACAATCTCAGCCAATCCTATGGGAAAGCATTGCGATTGGCTCAGAGATTCAGTTCTGATGATGTCAGACAAGCAGCCAGATCAGCGGCAGAGGCAGCAGCTGCAGACTTTAATACAAGTAAGATTTTACTATATTTAGGGAGGCAAGGGAAGGGCAAGGGGGGCTAGATGGTGGTTTTAACACTATAGGATCAGGAGTACATGTTTGTGTCTTTAATGTAGTTGCTCTGGTAAGTATAGCCATCCCCAGGGCCGCCACCAGAAATTTTGGGGCCCCTGACAAAGCACAAAGTCCTCCCGGCTGGCCTCACCCCCGCAATGAATGCAGTGTGTGTTAGTGTAATGAATGCAGTGTGTGTGTTAGTTTAATAAATGCAGTGTGTGTGTTAGTGTAATGAATGCAGTGTGTGTGTGTCAGTGCAATGAATGCAGAGTGTGTGTCAGTGGAATGGATGCAGAGTGTGTGTCAGTGTAATGAATGCAGAGTGTGTGTCAGTGTAATGAATGCAGAGTGTGTGTCAGTGTAATGAATGCAGAGTGTGCGTTTGTGTTGTGGATGCAGTGTGTGTGTTAGTGTAATGAATGCAGAGTGTGCGTTAGTGTTGTGGATGCAGTGTGTGTGTTAGTGTAATGAATGCAGAGTGTGTGTTAGTGTTGTGGATGCAGTGTGTGTGTCAGTGTAGTGAATGCAGAGTGTGTGTTTGTGTTGTGGATACAGTGTGTGTGTTAGTGCAATGAATGCAGAGTGTGTGTTAAGGTAATGAATGCAGAGTGTGTGTTAGTGTTGTGGATGCAGTGTGTGTGTTAGTGTTGTGGATGCAGTGTGTGTGTTAGTGCAATGAATGCAGAGTGTGTGTTAAGGTAATGAATGCAGAGTGTGTGTTAGTGTTGTGGATGCAGTGTGTGTGTTAGTGTTGTGGATGCAGTGTGTGTGTTAGTGTTGTGGATGCAGTGTGTGTGTTAGTGTTGTGGATGCAGTGTGTGTGTTAGTGCAATGAATGCAGAGTGTGTGTTAGTGTAATGAATGCAGAGTTTGTGTTAGTGTACTGAATGCAGAGTGTGTGTTAGTGTTGTGGATGCAGTGTGTGTGTTAGTGTAGTGAACGCAGAGTGTGTGTTAGTGTAGTGAACGCAGAGTGTGTGTTAGTGTAATGAATGCAGAGTGTGTGTTAGTGTTGTGGATGCAGTGTATGTGTTAGTGTTGTGGATGCAGAGTGTGTGTTAGTGTTGTGGATGCAGAGTGTGTGTTAGTGTTGTGGATGCAGTGTGTGTGTCAGTGTAGTGAATGCAGGGTGTTTGTTAGTGTTGTGGATGCAGTGTGTGTGTCAGTGTAGTGAATGCAGATTGTGTGTTAGTGTTGTGGATGCAGTGTGTGTCAGTGTAGTGGATGCAGTGTGTGTGTCAGTGTAGTGGATGCAGGGTGTGTGTTAGTGTTGTGTATGCAGTGTGTGTCAGTGTAGTGAATGCAGGGCGTGTTAGTGTTGTGGATGCAGTGTGTGTGTTAGTGCAGTAAATGCAGTGTGTGTGTTATTGTAATGAATGCAGAGTGTGTGTTAGTGTTGTGGATGCAGAGTGTGTGTCAGTGTAGAGAATGCAGAGTGTGTGTTAGTGTAATGAATGCAGAGTGTGTGTTAGTGTAATGAATGCAGAGTGTGTGTTAGTGTTGTGGATGCAGTGTGTGTGTTAGTGTTGTGGATGCAGTGTGTGTGTGTGTGTTTAGTAGTGTATGCATGCAAATGTAATAAAAGTTATTCCCCCCTCCCTGTTTCTTACCTGGTTCAGGGAGGGGGGAAGATTCTTTGATCCCTGGTGGTCCGGTCCGGTGCCATTGTGTACTTTCTGCACCTATATATAGCGATGATCGCTATATATAGGTGCAGCCGCAGGCCCCCCCGGCTCCCTATACTTACAGAGGGGGCCCAGCGGACTGCAGCTGTACTTTACAGCATTTCCCTCTCTCTCACTCCCGCGAGATGTGGTGAGCGCGCCGCGCGGAGCGTTGCCATGGTAACCCATGGCAACGCTCTAACGGCCGCACATCTCACGGGAGTTAGAGAGAGAGGGAAATGCTGTAAAGTACAGCTTCAGTCCACTGGGCCCCCTCTGCAAGTATAGGGAGCCGGGGGGGCCTGCGGCTGCACCTAAATATAGCGATCATCGCTATATATAGGTGCAGAAAGTAATTGTGGGGCCCTGGACTGCCAAAGCAGTCCGGGCCGCCCAGGGCCGCCGTGTCCGTGACAACCATCACGGTTGTCACCCCCTGATGGCGGCCCTGGTCATCCCCTTCAGGTTTTTTGCAGTAAACACTGTTTGTTTCAGAGAAAGTCAGTGTTTACATCACAGCCTAAGGACACCTCCACTGGCCACTGCTCAGACAGTCACTAAAGGTGCTTCTTGTGTGTGCAGATCTGATGTTCAGCATCTCCATGATCTGCATGGAAATGCTGAACACTTCACTTCTCATAAAGATTCCCTACACAGCGCTAGAAATAGGTGAATAAAACACCTTTCTCACCGGAAGTAAGTGCAGCCGACCACCTAAATGGTGGTTTTAGAACTATAGTGTCAGGAACCTTACTTTGAGTAAGGGTCCCCAGTACCAGAAGAACATTTGAAGTCCTTGTTGGTTAATGAGCAGTCATGGGAACCTTTGTGCACCAGGCCAAACTTGTTTGCAAGTGGAAAATGACAAAAAAAGTTTTGGTTTTGTTTCTTTTTTAAGATGGGACTGAATAGGTTGTCCTTTCTTGTTAAATGGAGTCCTGTGGGTCCCAATAGTCATATTTAGAGGTTATGGGGCAGGTTTAGGATTTTACTGCTTACCTTCTGTATAATCCTTGGTACAATATAGAACCTTTTTATCCAGAAAATATTAAACTATAAAGTACCACTAAATGTGTACAGAGGTAAAAAAAAAATAATACCAATGCTACAAGTCCAGTGCAAACACCTACTGTTGTATCACTTCACACAACAAACAAAGTTACATAAATGTGCACACAATGGATAACACAATAATACAATAAAGATGATATTATCCACTTTGGCAATATAACAGCTTGCTCTACAATAAAACAAAATATATAATCTAGTATGCTATATTAAATAATTACATATAAAAATGAATGTAATACACTGACATACTGCTCAGTCACACAAAGTTGACTCAGACGTAATGACAGAAAACTGGGAATTCCATCTCTGGTACTTTCAGGACAATCCACAGAGTGCCATATCACCTTAGTATGGAATAAGCACCAACCGATGTTTCTCATAAACTGTCTTTCTTGTTTTATTTTATACCAGCAAATAAGGTAAAATAATAGCATATGTTATATAAGCCCACTTAAAAAAAAGTCCTAGGGTAAAACCGCACGCGTTTTGACCTGGTATGGGTCTTTCTCAGAGTGCAATCTCTTGTGCTCCTTCCAAAGTAATTCATCATTCTGTTACTAAAAGCGTTATGCACCTTAAAACAAAGAAAATATAGAAATTTGAGAAAAAAATATGGTTTCAGTTAGGTAATTAAATGTGGTTGTGTGATTTTTATATTGAGAACACTGGATAATAGATACATTGACTGGGAGCAGGCAAGCCCAAGGAACGTATCATTATCAAAGAAACATACACTTTAATAAGCAATGTCAGTCATATGTGAAAGAAGTTAAATACCAAGTTACAAGTTTACCTGTTTTACATCATGTAACCAGTTGCCTAAAACACATGGTATAGTTGGATTCTTGGTGCCTGCACTCTGTTACCTTAACTCTGACAGAACTGCTAAATCATAAGTGAGCTGAATAATAAGTGAGCTGAATAATCTTATTTTCCAGTCGAGAAGTCTTAGAGTTTGTCATATGTTTGTAAGTAAATTTTGCAGTTTCTGTATTAGTTCTTATGACCTCGGTAGCTACATGCTTAAAAAAAGCCTCCTAATCTTATGGTCTTCACCGCCATACACTTAGTTACCTGGTATTCCGCTTTTGGGGATACCGGGGAACTGTCCCTAAAAAAGCATAGCACAAGTGAGTCTACTGAGTTCCCTGCACGGTCTGCCCTCAGTGGGCTGGCTTAAATGATGGACAGGCAACCTGGTGTGCATTAACCCCTTAAGGACACATGACATGTGTGACATGTCATGATTCCCTTTTATTACAGAAGTTTGGTCCTTAAGGGGTTAAAGGGACATTATAGTCACCTGAACAACTTTAGCTTAATGAAGCAGTTTTGGTGTATAGAACATGCCCCTGCAGCCTCACTGCTCAATCCTCTGCCATTTAGGAGTTAAATCCCTTTGTTTATGAACCCTAGTCACACCTCCATGCATGTGACTTGCACAGCCTTCCATAAACACTTCCTGTAAAAAGAGCCCTATTTAGGCTTTCTTTATTGCAAGTTCTGTTTAATTAAGATTTTCTTATCCCCTGCTATGTTAATAGCTTGCTAGACCCTGCAAGAGCCTCCTGTATGTGATTAAAGTTCAATTTAGAGATTGAGATTCAATTATTTAAGGTAAATTACATCTGTTTGAAAGTGAAACCAGTTTTTTTTTTTCATGCAGGCTCTGTCAATCATAGCCAGGGGAGGTGTGGCTAGGGCTGCATAAACAGAAACAAAGTGATGTAACTCCTAAATGACAGAGAATTGAGCAGTGAAATTGCAGGGGAATGATTCTATACACTAAAACTGCTTTATTTAGGTGACTATAGTGTTCCTTTAACACTAGGCTGACCTGACTGTAATTGGGGGATGAGCTAGTTATTAAACTGTATGCCTAATCCGTCCCCTTTACCTCCCTTCAGTATCCTGATTCTCTGGACACTGGAGTTGGGAGGTATGCACTTTAATGAAAAGTCTGTTGTTTTCTGTCAGGTGGAGTCAAGTCACCATATCAGTTCAAGCTAATCTCTTATTGGCTGAGGTATACTGCAAACCTTCCAATCATAAAGACAATTAGTGAAACGAGAAGGCATGGCTAAGGCGGGATTTCTTTCAGCAGAAAGCAACATTTTATTTATTTTTTTAAACAAAACTAAGCAGATTTGAATGAAGATAAAAAATACATAAAAAATACATCCATTGTACATATTTATCATGAAAAATCAGGCCTGTTATTTTAATCTCATGTTGAACCTTTTGTAGACATGGTTCGGATTTTTTTGTGTGCCGAAACTATATTGTCTCTTTAATAATTGGAATGGTTTTATAGTGTCTCGTTGGAGCAGGCCCTTTAGTTTTCTATAGAAAAAAAAATGCACAATGCTAAGGTAGTATCCCTTTAAGGGGATAACTTCCCAGCGAGCTGGTATGGTGTAATTAAAGAACACTGATGTTAAACATGTACTGCCTAGTTTTTAGTTAGAGTAAAAAGAATACATAAATGTATATAACGATGCTGGTGGTTGATGGTGAATATAGGTACAGAAAAAGCGGAATATTGACCGATAAATACGGTACAGGGAACCCTGCATCAACAGTGCTACATATAAACTTTATTCACTGTTGCATGTAGGGGATACAAATGAAACTAATGTTGTAGTACAATTGCTAAGTGCAAACTGCTACAATGATCTCCATAAAATCCGATTGTACACATTTATCCACCAAAAACAACCCACACAGAATAGTAGAGGAAAACAGCTTAGTTCATAGAACAAATATTGCTGGTGCCATAGTGAAAGCAGTAATAGGGAAAAAGTATTGTGTAGATACAAAAAAGACCCGTGGACAGCGAGCTAGTAATGATCGTAATGATCTGATAAGGATGCTGCTGTATAGACAACTGGTCTAGCTAATGCCCTATCTTCTGCTAATAAACACCTTCGTGGGTGTTCTGCACTATAAGGCTACCTGTCTGCTGTACCTCTATGATTTAAACTCTTAGCTAAGGCGACATAGATTAGTAAGTTATAGTAACCGAGAGTGAAAGTGACAAAAAGAAGATTCCCATTCGTGTTTCGTGATGTGCACAGTGAAGTGCCAAGGTGCTAAAGTGTAATGAATGGGAATCGCGCTGAAAACCCTTTAGTTTTCTTTATTATTATTTTTTTTTTTTTTTGTAATAAGACTCTTTATTTGATTTTCTCATAAAGATAATATATACAATATATTCAATATATGCAACACAAACAGCAAAACCACAACTAATCAAAATAAAACAAACACTGGAAAATGCACCAGGCATTTATTTGTATTACCAACTGAAACATAAAATAGCTGGAAGGCAAGCTGTAAAACAGAACGTACCCAACACCATCAAGTCCTTTTTTATATCTGTATCTCCATAGTTCCTGTACCTTTAGAATAAATAATATTCTAAGAACCTGTATATGTTCCCCAAATTTTCCATGCCTCACTATTTTCCGCACCTTGTAGTATCTTATCCTCCATTCTATATCCTATGTCAATCCACCAGTCCTGTTATTTCAGGTATGGAAGAGATAGACTTTGTTTTTTCATAATCTTTAATATTTGTCCTGGGAAGTTTTTAAATAGAGCCATCTGCAGTTTAAACTAATGAAAAAAATACCCTAGAATTTGTGATATGAATTATGTTCTCTTGTTTTAGAATAACATTTAGTTTCAATTCATTCACATTCATTTATCAGTGTGTACCTCTAAAGCAGACAAAGAGCTCTCTTTATGAAATATTCCCTGATTTAATGGCTTGATAATATTTTTCTTTTTACCTGCCGGTTATGAGTGCATCTTTGATAATCAAGTTACATTTTTTTTTTCAATCTGAGTTATTAAAGTGGATTTACCACTTCCGAGGGTTTGTAATATATATATATTTCCTTAGCCCTATGATTAAAAAAAAATGTGTTTGCGAGTAGCAAAAAATACAATTAAATGTAGAATATGCTGTCCGCATGGAGAGAGAATATAAAGAAAAGGAGAATTGAAACAATGTTTATACAAAATACAGAGTAGGATTTGAAAAGTAAATAACTTATTTGTTAGTAGTTATTTTTTTCTGTTGCAGGTAAATGAGTCTTGGGAGGTTCACCATGGATAATTTCACAAAGTAACAATGAGTAAAAATAGTGAAACTTAAATTCGTCCAGGGCATTTTTTAATCATAGCGGTCCAGTGGGAAGGGGTTAGGGTCAGAGGGGGCTGTTGTGTCCACCAATGATGAGCATGCCTCCCTCAAAGTGAGCATGTTGATTCAATGCTCTTCAAGGATAGCCCATGCGCAGAGCCATGCTGAAGTGCTCTCCTATGAGAAAAAGGCCCTGTATTTGTTCTGCACGCACAAACTTGTATCTGGTGGTAAGAGTGTGTATGTTTGTGTGTATAGAGGGCATAGTGTGTGTATAGGGGATTCGGTGAGTATGTGCATATGGACTATTATGTATGTGTGTGTAGTGGCTGTAAAGTGTATGATTAGGGAGCGTTGTTTGTTTTTCTGCGTAAAGGAGATTTATTCTGTGCATATAGAATTCAGAATGTGTGTATAAGGGATGCAGTGTCTAAAAGGGATGCAGTGTGTATGAGAGATGCAGTTTGTGGAGGGGTACAGTGTGTATGAAGGCTGTAGTGTGTATGAGAGATGTAGTGTGTTGAAGGGTGCAGTGTGTATGAAGGCCACAGTATGTATGAAGAGTGCAGTGCAGTTTTTGTGTAAGGAGTGCAATGTGTATGTGTGTGTGAGGTGTTCAATGTGTATCTTTGTCTGAGGGTTGTATTCTGTGTGTGTGAGAAATGCAATGTGTGTGTGAGGAGTGCAACATGTGTGTGTGAGGGGTGTAGTGTGTGTGATAGGTGAAGTGTGTGACTGTATTGGAAGTTATAGGGCCCATATATTGTGTGTTTGCGGGGGTTGGGAGCAAAAATACTTTTTTTACATTTTATTATTTTCAAAAAATATTTATGTCCCCTCCCCCTTTCTTCCCCCTTTTTCTCAGGGAGATGGGACATTGCAAGCCCTGGTGGTCCGGTGGTAATAACTCCAGCCTGCAACTCCTCTGGCTGCAGGCAGAGTTCAGTCCTCTTATAAGGGCCTTGGAGCATTGCTGTGGTGACCACAGCAACAGTCTGAATTGCCCTGCTCATGGGAAGAGTCCTCCTCTCCTCTCACTCTGCTTTACTGCAATGAAGTGCCTGTGGGCCAGTGAAATAAATCTTTGAACTCCCCATCAGCCTGTTAAGGCACACAGCAAGTTCTATGCTTTGATTGCGCTGGTTTTGAATGGGGCAGCAACCTTTCAGCTCCAGATTACTTCCTGTGAGAATATATGAAGGAGCAGGTGTACACAAACAAGCTGCTCAATTAGCATATCCGTGCAGAAATTTGAGTGCTAGATCCTCAAACATTAACTAATATTACGAGCAATGCAATAGAAAGAGCCTGATTTTGCAAGGCAGCAAATTGAGCATAGGGGCATAGAGCAAAAAAGGGTTCGTATGATGTATTAATGTTTTTGACTAACTCATCTAATAGGCAGATCATTGTTTTTATATTTTTTAAATAATTGTAACCATACCTTTGTATAAACTAGTGTTGAAAACATTATATGGATTTAAATGGACACTCTAGGGCAGAATTCTCACTCATTTTTGAAAGTAGAAGATTTTGGATAAAAAAAGAAAAAGAAAAAAGAAAGATTGAAAGAAACGAAAAGCACACTCCATTCATTTTGTTCTGTGAATTCAAAGTGAGTTTCAAATTTAAAGACATAGTGGCCAAAGTGAAAGCATAGCTATCTGCGAGAATTTTTCTATTTTGTCGATTTTGACCTTTTTCAAAATGTAATTAGAATTCCCCTTGAATTCTCGGTTTATTGAATAACCTTGACAGTTTTGATTTTACTATGCATGCAAGATAAAAAAAATTATCATTGGAAAAGTCTCTAATAATCGGACTATTTTAGATAAAACAATGTAATCAATATTTCCCTATTCTATGTACAGATCAATACATACATCGTAAACAGATGTGAATTAATTAAATGACAATTAATATGTAAATCATAGCATGTTAGAAATGTGCGTGATCTAAAACCACAGAATGCTGTGTACAGATAAGATGGAGAAGATGATAATTAAGGTCGATAGATGAATTCAAATTGGTCACAAGCATTACAAATATGATTATTTTGATTTCAAGTGGTTGAAAGCCTTTATTGTCTTTATTTACATACAATTTAAATTACAGTACAATTTAAATAAATAGGAAAAAAAAATAATAAAAAATTACAAAGGGGAACTAAGAGCTAGATGAAACGCCTATTTGATTTTACAATGAAATTAATCCTTTCATTTGCAGATGCTGCAAACAACAAGTCTTTTATGCACTTGAAAGTTTGCTTCAAGCTTATTATATTTGAAGCAGAATGATATTTGCAATTGCAGACACAACTCATGTCCCCATATCTACAAGTAAATACATCTTAGTTCAAAGTTGCCATAGCAACTTTCGAGATCCTGAAGCAACAATACTTTGGTGAAATTATCTAAGCATATGCCTACATTCAGCCGCAGGCTTCTAACAAGAGATATGTATTTTTCTCTTATTTGAACTAATCCTATGAGGGTCATTTAAAGTAGCAATCCATCCACTTTTACTACAATTTAAATCACATCAGAAGATGCACTGGTAAAGAGAGAGCTTGTATGAGTCAGCCATCCCTGTTATCAGTCAAAATTATAGTACAATACATTGATATGTCAATGTCAATATTGTCAATAATAACCTTGCAAAGGAGGTTTATTAGTGATTTAAAGGAACACTCTAATGTTAAAAAAAATAAATAAATATTTCTAACGTTAAATTGATCTCTATGTTCTTTAAATTAAGTTTTTACTTCATTTTTTCCTACTCCTCGCCAGTCTCGCTCTGGGTTCTATCCCTCCTCTAGCTGAAATCATTATTGATGATCTCTGCCATTGCAATGCTTCCCTATAGAGAGGCATTGGGGTTGGTTTGCATGAACAAATTCACTATATTGTACCAGCCTGTATCTCCTCATAGAAATGCATTAGGTCTGAGAATCTCAATGGGAAACATTCTTCTCTGTACGCTGTATTGGTATAGTGTCCCTTTAAATATTATTGAGAAGCAATAGCACTGATGTAAATATGATCTCTCTCCACTAAGACAGTTGTTAGGGCTACATTTCTTCCCAGGGAAATCTTACAGCTACAGTCCGTACTTGGAATTCCAACCAGCGTACCACATCTATGAGCTTGAAGAATTGGTTGACACAACCCCAGTAGTGTTGAGGTTTAAAATCAACTCTGAATTTTATTGGTATAACATATAAAGTTATATAGGTATCTTACCACATACCATTACATCATTATGCAGAATCAGCAAATATCTTGGACATTTATCAAAAATGACTCAACATTATAAGACAGGATTTACAGTTAACTTGATATTATTTTTATTTAAGTATATGGTCAAGTTGTGGTCTTAAATAATTTACCGTAAGGGAAAAATCTGTTAGGAGTGAATTAAGGTAGGGTCATTTGCGCAAGCAAGTTTGTAATGAGATATATTTGATTACTGTCTTTATATAAATGATTATTTAAGCGACTTTGAGCAGTAAACCAGAAACCAAAAAATTGATGCTGAGTACAAATGGGTGGGTTGGTTATGATTCAATCAGAGGTAAAATAGTCATTAAAAAAAATTAATTGGACAACTTCCAATAAAAAAATAAATAATAATAAATAAACTAATGAAGCAATAGAATCCTGGGTCTTTTTGCCGGTAGTGGCTATTTACTGATAGTAAATTTAAAATGTTGCCAAAATTAGCTCAAAATTTAAGTTGTATGTAATGTTTGTGTGTTGGGGTGTGCTGGCTGATTGAGGTGTGATGTGTGTGCTAGTTGTATGTGGTATGTGTGTGCTCATTATATATGATGTGTGTGAGTGTGTGGTGAGTGCTGGTTGTATGTAATGTTTGTGCCGACTGTATGTGATGTGTTTCTGTATGTGATGTGTGGTGTATGCTGGCTGTATGTGATTTGTGTATGGTGGGTTATATAATGTGTGTGGTCATGCTCTTTATTGCCTCCTCTTACTTTGCTTTCTTCAAGAAAGGGAGTTTATGATCCGTTTGGGGGCTCAATGAAGAGGTTATATTCCATGGTGGTCCAGCAGGGGTTAGCTCTGCCTGGTGGTCTATCAGGAGTCCTAAATTTCTGATGGTCCACTGGGGAGTATGAGCTTTGCACCACTGGCAGAGGGAGACCTCAGTAATCACTCCCTCACAATTCGGCACTCAGCAAGTCCGAGTGCAAGCTGTGAACATCCAGCAGCTGTGCTCTGACTCACTAAAGACCACAAGAATGCAAGGTCTGCAATCACCAGAGGTGCAGACCTCATGCTGTCAGCTCTGATCCCCGCCACCAAGGCAGCCTTGACACTTACCTATAGTGAGACTAAAACAATATACTTAACTGCCTACCCACCCACTACTCAATGGCGCCAGTACTGGATTAAAGTCACACAGGGCCATAGGCAGGGTACCAGTCTGGGACCACTTCCTAGAGCCCTGGGCTCTGTGTCTGTGAGCGTTGTGTGTGAGTATGTGTGCAGTGACTGACTGTTGTATGTGTGGAGGAGACTAAAAGCTGCATGGGGATGCTGAGAGTATCTGTGTGTCTAGCATGTGTATGTGTCTCAGCATCCTTGTGTTTGAATGAGTGTGTCTGTGAGCATATGTATTTAGGGTAGTTGCCTGTGCTGTTTTGTTTGTAAGGGGAGCTGCTTGTGGTTTTTGTGTAGGGGTGACAGTGGTGGGTGGCAGGATGAGTATACCATACAAGATTTATTCAGCCTACAATTGACAAACATATATAATCTTTTACATGTTTATATTACAAAATGCTTAGCATATTTCCTTTATGGGTTGGGGTATGTATTGGGTATATGCAGAGCATTTAGATCATCCTAATTTTTTGATAATATGTACTGGTATGTTTCTGCTAGATGCAGTGGTGGCTGCTCAAATTCGGAAGGAGTGACCTGAGTAATTGCATGGATTAAGGCCTAATCTTACCAGTAATACTCTGATATAGAGCATGAGTTTGTTTGTAGTGAGAGCATTGCCGTGTAAAGTTAATAAAGGTTGGTTAGGGGAACCGGGAACTATGGTTAAACATTTATCTATTATCTGTACTGGGCACCATTTGTTGCCTGTAGGGTAATAGGGAATCTTTACCATTTGATCTCTTTATGTGGTTTTTGTATGACTGAGGGATAGTACGTAGTGATCTTGTATTTTGACAATCTGAGATATTTTAATGACATCTTGGGATGTGATGTTTATGGTGGTAAACTCTTTTTTTCTGAGAAAACCATAGAAAGCTAGGTAGATGGCTGTTTTAATGACATGATTAGTGTTTGGTTCAAGAGAAGTTGTATCCATGAAGTCCGAAAGTAATTGGAAGAGTTGACTATGGATAGGTGACCTAGAGGATGGTGGTGTAGAGGTTAAATTCTTAATGCCCTTCAGTATAGTTTTGAATGGATAAAATGACAAGAAACTGTGGGCGTATATGGTGTTGTATACCTGTCAAATTTAATTAAATTTAATTAATTAATGTTAAATAATAGTTAATTTTAACTTAAGGTGGCAAAAAGAAGTGAAAGCTACAATAGTTTCCATGGAATATTTATTTACAACATGAAAATCTAACAAAAACCTGTTAAAAAATATGGAATGTCCTGTTGTACGATTTTTTGGTATTATCAGACAGAGCCAACTATGAGAGGTGCCGGCTATGAGTTAACAGACTTCCTAGTCCAATGTCATGTCTTGCCATGAAGGTGCCAGATGAGCTACCATGGTTGCCGTTGGTAATGCTTTGTGGAAATCCTGAAGTCAAGAGCAAGATAAGTAATTAACTGCCACATTATGAATGCCAGGAATATGGACACATACCAAGAAGAAATTATAGTTAGCAACTAGCCAAGTCAATTTCTTTAGAAAGCGCATTATGGTAAGAGATGTTGAATGACCTTTATTAATAATGTGGCATGAGGCCAAGTTGTCCAAAAAACATCTAACTGCCTGACCTTACCGTACTACTCCCCAAGACCTGAGGGAAGTCGGGAAGGTGTTGTCCCCTCCGTATGATAGAGATATAGACCTTGCTGGGGTGCTGGGGATCGACAAACCCTTGACAGCTTACATAGTTACATACATAGCTGAAAAGAGACTTGCGTCCATCAAGTTCAGCCTTCCTCACAGCTTCTGGTAGTTGAGACATACTAGGTATTGGATAAATATCTATAGGTTACCTAGGCGACTGTACTTTACTGGCTGGCTTGTTAACTAATGCCAAGTGGCAAAGACATTATTTAGTATTCATGATTGGTGGAGCCCTACTAATTGCCAAGCGGCTTGAGAGGCTCTAGCTATGCGTTGGCCCAAGGGGATTTTGTGGTCACCAATGTGTCAGCCTTTCGTTGACTATTACAGCATAAGATAGCATGGTAGTGACAGATGAGGCCCTCTCTATGCCACTATGCGAGGCACCTGACTATGAGTTGGGGCGATGGGCGTGAATACCTCAGTGAATACCTCAGAGTATGAGGATGGGTGTTTGCCTCACGGGACCACTAAGTTAAGGCATAAAGGCCTGAAAATTTTAATAAGAGGACTCTAAACCCTATGAGCCAGTAGACAAATATCTGTAACATAGTCATCCTCACCTTTGTATTTGTGCTCAGCGGCCGTGCAGCTGCATAACTGACTCTTGCAACATGTTGATGGTCGCCGGCCGCTGCGGATCCACACCCAATTAGAGCCCCACATCCGCCCACATTGATGACGACGTCGGCGTGCATGTGACATCACGCGGGAGACATGCGCGCACGTTCTGGGGTCAAAGGCCAATTTCGGGCAATCAAAGTTGATAAGGGCTTATCTAAACAGAATTCTACTTTTCCTCATTGCTCTGTCGGGGATTCCCTTAGTGGTTGTCTGAGAGTGTGTTCCTAAGCGTTTATTTCTGGTGCTTTGGCTTCGTTTGACTTCCCTGTATTCCGGTATCCCTGTCTTCTGGTTTTCCCTTATCGTTGTGTTCCATTCTATGTCCCCCAACCTCAGCAAGTTTCCTGACTATTCTTTGGTGAGTTAAGTCCAGCAATTCTAAGGCCCGGCAATACGTTACTTTTTAGTCCTAGGTGTGATACAATCCTACGTGCTGGATCAATTAGTAATCCTGTCACTATCTATACCTAACACCTGTAGCAGGTAGGGGTTGGGAGGGAGTTGTGATGACCTCTGGATTGACATACCTGTCATGTCCGATCAGTCTATGACTTGGCCTAAATTTGAGCCAGCTCAAAAGCGTAAGTGGTGGTTGAACTAGCTGGGCCTAGTACCTAATAACATAGAAATTAAACATATTAGGTTACTTTTGTTGTGAGGGTCAGATTGTGGACCCTAAATAACTAAAACCACTAACCAATGTGAACAGTAGAGAACCAAGAAATCAGATGATTATTGCTCAAATGCTGAGCGCCTTGAATCTGTAATATAATACAAGATAAATCAGAATCCTCTAACAAATGTATATGGCTACCAAATATCTGCACTAATAGACCCACCTAAAGCGAGTGGATCACAGGAATCTGAACCAGAAATATGCCAGTTTGAATCTATGAGACCTGAAGACCCGCAGCGGCACAACTAGATGAAAGGGTCAAAACCCGACAACCTATACCAAATACCAACTTGGCATAACATATCTGAGAATGTACTATGTCAAAACTAGCAATAAATGCGCTTGCTTGAATCAAACTAAACAGAATAAAGCATCTTAACCAATTTATACAGATAACTTGCAGTACTCTGAGTTTGCTACTAGAGGCCAGCATAACACTCTTAGCCTAAACAATAGATCAATCATTCGTGTGTTTCCCCTAGACTTGGGAAAAATGTTATACGTATATAATAGGGCGTTCAGTTGCAATTATACGAATTGCCCCCATGAGCAACAAAACTCGCATATGAACCAAACGTTCCCACGCTTAACCTATTTTAACATTAAGTTTGCTTTAACCCCTTCAGGACCGGCCTGTTTTTGCGATGTTTGTACGTTAAGGACCAGAGCAGTTTTAACACTTTTGTGGTGTTTGTGTTTAGCTGTAATTTTCCGCTCTCTCATTTACGGTTCCCATACAAGTTATATACTGTTTTTTTCACGACAAGAAGGGCTTTCTTTACATACCAGTATATATATTATGTCATATATTGTATTTAAAAAAAATAATAAAATATGGTGAAAAATAAAAAAAAAAACATGTTTTTGGACTTTTACTTGAAAAATCTTTTACTTATCTACAAAAGCTAATGAAAAAAACTGCTAAATAGATTCAAAATTTTGTCCCGAGTTTAAAAACACCCAGTGTTTACATGCTTTATTGCTTTTTTTTTGCAAGTTATAGGCCTATAAATACAAGTAGGAAATTGCTGTTTCAATATATATATATTTTAAATGTATCAATAGTGACATTGTTACACCGTTATCTGTCATAAATCCCCGAAACACACCTAACATGTACATATTTTTTAAAGTAGACAACCCAGGGTATTCAAAATGGGGTATGTCCAGTTTTTTTTAGTAGCCACCTAGTCACAAACACTGGCCAAAGTTAGCATTTATATTTGTTTGTGTGTTAAAAATGCAAAAAACGCTAACTTTGGCCGGTGTTTGTGACTAAGTGGCTACTAAAAAAAGCTGAACATACCCCATTTGCAATACCTTGGGTTGTCTTCTTTCGCAAATGGTATGCCATCATGGGGCTAATTCTCATTCCTTGGCTACCATACGCTCTCAAAGGCAACCTAACCAATCTGACAAATTTCAATAAAAAAAAAAAAGTAAAATCAAGCCTTATATTTGACCCTGTAACTTTCACAAACACTATAAAACCTCTACATGTGGGGTACTGTTATACTCAGGAGACTTCGCTGAACACAAATATTAGTGTATCAGAACAGTAAAATATATCACAGCAATAATATCCTCAGTGAAAGAGCTGTTTGTGTGTGAAAAATGCAAAAAACTTCACTTTCACTGACAATATCATCGCTGTGATATGTTTTACTGTTTTGAAACACTAATATTTGTGTTCAGCGAAGTCTCCCGAGTAAAACAGTACCCCCATGTACAGGATTTAGGGTGTCATAGAAAGTTACAGGGTTAAACACAGTGCTAGCAAATTAAATTATCTGTACTTTTGGCCTGGGTTGGCAGGCAGGTCCCTCAAATTGCAATCATTAAAATTACTTAATTAGGTAAAAATATTACATAAATATGCACGTAGAATTTTAATATATATACATATTTATATATTTGACGTCTACGTGTATATTTATGAAATTATTTATGTAATTATGTATGTGGACATATGTATATTTCGTATTATTTTTATTTATTTATTTATACATAGATATATATATCATTACATTCTAAGTATATTTTGATATAAATATATATATATCAATATCAAAATACTGTTAGAATAAAACTGAATATATATATATAATTTTTTTTTAATTATTAAAAATTATTTTTATTTTTTGTTATTTATTTTTATTAACATATTATTTGTATTTTATAATAATATATATATATACCATATATATAGTTATTATATATATTGTATATATTCGTGTGTAATTTAAATATAAGTGTATTTTTATAATTATATACGTATATATAAATATAAAAATACACTTAGTGTGACATTATATATATGATATATATACATATATTATATATAGGTATATATAGATATAATACATGTGTATATATAGCATATATATACACATATTTTTTTTTTTTTTTACACAGATTTTTTTTTTTACACTTTATTTTGGATTTTTTACTTGCAGGGAGACTGCCTGTCAGCACAGACAGTCCCCCTGCAGGCAGACACATGGACACCTATTGCGGTCATGTGATCGAGTGATCACATGGCCGTGGGGTCCTGATCTGCCGAAGGGGGACTGCCTGGGCAGACAGGCAACCCCCCTGGACCGGGTGGAGCACTGATCGCCGCCGTGGGACCGACGGCGATCAGGTAAGTAGCCCAAAACCGTTATGACGGTTCAGGACCGTCAGCGGTCCAAACGCATGTTTTACCGCTGACGGTCCTGAACCGTCAGCGGTCGTTAAGGGGTTAAGAACAGTTTTTTTTCTGCAAAGTCCCCTGAGTTTTGGTTAGTAATTTTTTTGTGTGTTTTTATCACACACATTGTACTTTATGCATGAATTAACAGATCCTGTTATGTGTCACTGCCAAACCACACCCCGATTTGTGTTCAGCAACATCTCCTGAGTACAGTGATACCACCCATACATAGGCCTTTTGGGTTGTTTGGGTTGTTTGTCCCCAGAGAGTCAGGACAGCCAGGAGGGTCCAGTTGACCATCTTTCCCCTCATATACCCAAAGGCAAACGTATAGCCGCTTTCGCTCTTGCACAGTTTGTCCAATTTTATGCCATACCTAGCGTGCTTTGAGGGAATGTATTGTCTGAATCCTAATTTCCCTTTGTATTTCATTAAGGTTTCATCAATGGATACATTTTGTTGGGGAGAATAAACGTCTGAAAATTTGTGATGAAGATGGTCTACCAGTGGGCATATTTTATGAAGCCTACCATATTGGGAGTGATCTCTGGGGTGACAGAGTGTATTGTCGTTAAAATGTAAATATCTCAGCATCAACTCATATCTTGTTCTAGACATGGTTTGGGCGTACACTGGACTAGAACAGATTGGGTTGGTGCTCCAGTAAGAGCGAATTGATGGCTTCTTTATAATCCCCATGAGCATTGTAAGAGCCCAGAATTTTTTACGTTCAGGGACATCTGTGGGATGCCAAGCATGCTCCTTGACTACATAGCTACCTGGATTGGCATCAAAAAATTGCGTAGCATATAAATTAGTCTGGGAAGCAATCTCCTCCCAGATGGTATCCCCTAAAAATAGTTCCATGTATTGCATAGGGGAGAAGTCATCCACATTGACATGAATGCCTGCGTTGGCACTAAAAGGGGGGATGTTGGGCTCAGCTATCTGTGAAGGTACCCAGTCCTCCTCCACATTCGGCATAGCAGGTAAAGCACAGTTTCTTTTGCAACCGGCTCACAAGACGTGTCAGAAAACTGACCTAGTGTTAGTGACGACAGAGTTGGACGCCAAGAAGGCACATGCCTCCTCCAAGCTGTACACCAACACACTACCGGACACAAAACTAAAAAATTACTAACACACAATATTTTTTTAAGTTTTTTTTTTTTTATTCGACTAAAACAGACTAAAACATCCTTTAGCAGCAATCCCTAAACTAACTCCTGCACAAAGAATCTAATGGAGATTTGGGGGAAGGAACCTGACTGACTAAACTTTGCCGCTATTAAAAAAAACAGACTAAAACAGACTAAAACACAGCCTTTTGACAAAAAAAAAAAAAAAAAACAACCCTTAACCCTTTAAGTCCGGAGGACGTACTATTACGCCACGCAGAAACCGGCTCTAAACGCCGGCGGGCGTAATAGTACGTCCTCGCTTTTATTGCCGCCCACGTGGCCGGCGGTATTCTCCCGCTGCAGATCGCGGTCGGGGGGGATGCCTGGCCCCCCGGGCAACCCCCCCTGTGGCCGGTGACCGCGATCTGCAGTTTCTGATCGCAGTGACAGGCTGTCACTGCGATCAGTATTCAGCGTGTGTCAGCCGATTTCAAATCGGCTGACACACGTGGCGGCAGCTCTCCCCTTGTGCAGATCGCGGTCGGGGGACTTACCTGGCCCCCCAGGCAGTCCCCCTGGGGTCAGTGACCGCGATCTGCTAAGTCTGATCGCAGTGACAGGCTGTCACTGCGATCTCAAAGCACTCTGATCGCAGTGACAGCCTCTCACTGCGATCAGTGTTACATGTGTCAGCCTAATGGCTGATACATGTAACAGGCGCCATGATCCCCCTGCAGATTGGTAGGGGGGAGTGCTTGTACCACCCAGGCACTCCCCCCCTGTGGTCAATTACCCAATCTGCAGGAGGTGATCACAGTGACAGCCAGTCACTGTGATCACTGTTGGCATGTGTCAGCCAATGACCTCAGGTCACTGGCTGACACATTGTCTCTGCCCCTCTCCTCACCTCACTTCGATCTGAGAGAGAGAGGCAGAGACATCGTTGTTTTACAGCTCCTGTAAAAAGAAGAAAAAGTTTTACTTTCTAAAAGTTTGAATTTTTTTATTTTATTTAACCCTTTCAGTGCTGATCACAGCATATTACTGTGATCAACCTGATTAGGGCATCTAGTACCCTTGTTACTATATTTATTAAATTTTTTGGGGTCAAAAAAAATAATTTCTCATTTTTTTTGACCCTTTGTGTCAGTCGCAGCAACCCAAATCTCCATTACCCTTTCCCCGCTGCCGTGATCACTATACTGTACAGTATATCTGCTGTACAGTACTGTATCAGTGATCACTGTGATCAGAGGGCTCTCTGATCAGACTGACCTTTTTTAGGGTTATTTTTACAGATCAAAAAAATAACCCTTTCAGTTTTAAAAACTTTTTTGGGTCAAAAAAATTATTTCTAATTTTTTTTGACCCTTTGTGTCAGTTGCAGCAACCCAAATCTCCATTACCCTTTCCCCGCTGCCGTGATCACTATACTGTACAGTATATCTGCTGTACAGTACTGTATCAGTGATCACTGTGATCAGAGGGCTCTCTGATCAGACTGACCTTTTTTAGGGTTATTTTTACAGATCAAAAAATAACCCTTTCAGTTTTAAAAACTTTTTTGGGTCAAAAAAATTATTTCTAATTTTTTTTGACCCTTTGTGTCAGTTGCAGCAACCCAAATCTCCATTACCCTTTCCCCCGCTGCCGTGATCACTGTACTGTACAGTATATCTGCTGTATGGTACTATATCAGTGATCACTGTGATCAGAGGGCTCTCTGATCAGACTGACTTTTTTTTTTTAGGGTTATTTTTTTCAAAACTTAAAAATAACCCTTTCAGTACTGATCGCAGCTGCCTATACTGTGATCAGTACATTTATTTTATTTTTGAGGGTGGGTAGTGCGTGTTAGGCAGGTAGTTAATTAATTAGCCCCTTAGTTAGCCCCTTTCACTTAATTAATTTTTCCCCCTAGAATGGCACGTCGCTACTCAGCCGAGGAGGCGTATGCCATTCTGGCAGGCAGTGATAGTGACACTCTGCAAGACAGTGACACTATCACTGCCTCTGACATTGAGCCTCTGAGTGAGACCTCAAGTGATGGTGCCCCACCACCACTCACAAGAGGACGCTCAGAATGCCCAATGCCAGAGGGAGACTGGGTGCCTTCAAACATGATGGCACCAGAAATACCGCCGTTCACTGTTACACCTGGCATCACTGTAACAGTGGACGACTGCGAGCCAATTCGTTTTTTTGAGCTCTTTATGTCTGATGATGTATTTGAGCTCATGGCTCAGCAAACAAATTTGTTTGCTATGCAGTATCTCTCTGCACATCCGGGGTCCCATCATAATCGCAGGAATATGTGGAGACCCACGGATGTCGCAGAGATGAAGCGGTTTTGGGCTTTAACCCTAATGATGGGTATTGTTAAAAAGCCCAGTATCAGGTCCTACTGGAGCAAGCAACGCATCCTGGCTACACCTCTTTTCCCTGAGGTTATGCAGAGGGATCGCTATCTGCGACTGCTGCGATTCCTTCATTTTAATGACAACTCACTGTGTCCCCCTAGAAATGACCCACTGTTTGACAGGCTCTATAAAATTCGGCCCTTTATCCAACTCCTGTCAGACAGATTTTCTGAAAATTATATCCCCGAGAAAGATATTTCAATTGACGAGTCCCTTATGAAATTCAAAGGTCGACTGCTATTTAAGCAATATATTCCATCGAAGCGGTCCCGATATGGCGTTAAATTTTATAAATTATGCGAATCCTGTACTGGTTACACATGGGCGTTTCGCATTTACCAGGGGAAGGATAGCCATCTTGACCCACCAGGATGCCCTGATTCTGTGGGTACAAGTGGCAAGATTGTTTGGGATCTAATCCTTCCCTTGTTGAATAAGGGATATAGGCTATGGGTTGACAATTATTATACCAGTGTACCGTTATTTAAAAATTTATATTACTTTGAAACCCTAGCCTGTGGCACAGTGAGGAAGAATCGCAGGGGTTTCCCCCAAACCCTGGCAAGAGGCAGAAGTAGTAGAGGTTCCTCTTCAGCCCTCCGCCAGGATGAGTTGCTTGCCCTTCGTTTCACAGATAGGAAGGATGTATACATGCTGTCTACAATGCATGACGAAAGTACAGTGCCAGTGTCTGTGAGAGGTAGCACTGAGCATCTGGAAAAGCCGAAGTGCATTGTAGACTACAGCAAGTTTATGGGGGGAGTAGACTTGGCTGACCAATGCATACAGCCCTATCTAGTGAACCGGAAAAGTAGGACCTGGTACAAGAAAATTGCAATCTACGTGACCCAGATTGCAATTTTCAATGCCTATGTGCTCTATAAAAAAGAGGTCATAGGTAAGCCCTGCCCTTTCCTAGACTTCACTCTTAGCCTTTTGTCTCATTTATTATTTACCCAGCCCCCCAATCCCACTTTGGGATCAGTAGATCTCCAAAGACTTTGTGGCAGACACTTCCCTTCCCGAATTCCTGCCACCGCCCGTAAAATAAATACCCAAAAAAGGTGCCGTGTTTGCTACACGAAAGGAGTCCGAAAGGACTCTAGTTATTATTGCCCAACCTGCCCATCTCAACCCGGCCTCTGCATAGCAGACTGTTTCAAAGTCTACCATACAGAGCTGAACTTCTAAATCACTCTGTATGGGACTTTGGCAGTTTGTTTGCTTGATTTCCCTGGATTACTGACCTCGGCTTGTCCTGACTACGCTTTGTTAGCTGCCTGTACCGACCCATTGGCTTGCTTTACCGACTACTCTTACTTCTGGATTCCCCTGACCTTGGCCTGTCCCTGTTTACGCTAGCCATTCTAAAGTGGCTACACCAAACAACTCAAATTACTACAATTGTAGTATTTGAAATGTGCCTTCACAAAAAAAAAGCAAAAAACTAATCACAGGGTTAATGCTACAGAGTCAAAGATTTATCTGCCTCTCTCTGCCTTCAGATCAAAGTGTATGTGGGGGTACTGTTCTATTCCTGTGGTATAATAAAAACCTTGAAACATTTTACATGTGTTCTATTCAGAAGACCGTGTTCAATCAAAATACTGAGGGTTTAGTGCACTAACTAATACCAGGATTATGACATTTCTAGTGAAAATCCAATTTATGTGATTAAAAAGACAAAATTAAAAGTAGATATCACTACATGGGCCCAGCATTTCTGTTAAAATGGCTAGACCAAACATCTCAAGGTCTGCATTTTGTGGCACTCTGGGTTGCCTACTTTTGAAAATGGTATGCCATAACGGTGGAAATGTTATTACCCAGGCTGCCATGCTCTCTGAATAGCCACATAGGCCCAGAAAATCACTTTGCCAAACTTACAAGCTAAAAAGGCATCTAATATATTTTGCCTTGTACTTATTGGAAAAATCTGAAATATGATACGTGGGGGTACCGTTATATTCAGAAGACCGTGTTCAATCAAAATACTGAGGTTTTAGTGCACTAACTAATACCAGGATTATGACATTTCTAGTGAAAATCCAATTTATGTGATTAAAAAGATAAAACTTAAAAGTAGATTTCGCTACATGGGCCCAGCATTTCTGTTAAAATGGCTAGACCAAACATCTCAAGGTCTGCATTTTGTGGTACTCTGGGTTGCCTACTTTTGAAAATGGTATGCCATAACGGTGGAAATGTTATTACCCAGGCTGCCATGCTCTCTGAATAGCCACATAGGCCCAGAAAATCACTTTGCCAAACTTACAAGCTAAAAGGGCATCTAATATATTTTGCCTTGTACTTATTGGAAAAATCTGAAATAATGATACGTGGGGGTACCGTTATATTCAGAAGACAGTGTTCAATCAAAATACTGAGGTTTTAGTGCACTAATACCAGGATTATGACATTTCTAGTGAAAATCCAATTTATGTGATTAAAAAGATAAAACTAAAAGTAGATATCGCTACATGGGCCCAGCATTTCTCTTAAAATGGCTAGACCAAACATCTCAAGGTCTGCATTTTGTGGTACTCTGGGTTGCCTACTTTTGAAAATGGTATGCCATAACGGTGGAAATGTTATTACCCAGGCTGCCATGCTCTCTGAATAGCCACATAGGCCCAGAATATCACTTTGACAAATTTCCAACTTTGAAATCTAATATTTTGTCCCCGTGACTACCCCCCAAAAAACAGAAAATCTGGTACATGGGGGTACTGTTATATTCAGGAGACAATGTTTAAAAAAAATAGTGAGGCTTTGTTGCAATAACTCATACCAGGAATAGGAAATGTCCTGTGAAAAGTGAGTTCATGTGTGGAAAAAAGCACAAATAAATCTATTACCGCTAGGTGGGCCCTTCATTTCTGATAAAGTGGTTAGACCAAACATCTCAAATTATGCCATTTGTTATACTTTGGGTTGCCTACTTTTGAAAATGGTATGCCATAATAGTGGAAATGTTATTACCCAGGCTGCCATGCTCTCTCAAAAGCGAGATAGGCCCAGAAAATCACTTTGCCAAAATTCAAACTTTGAAATGGACATCTCATATATTTGTCCCTGTGACTCCCCCAAAAAACAAAAAATCTGGTACATGGGGGTACTGTTATATTCAGGAGACAATGTTAAAAAAAATAGTGATGCTTTGTTCCAAGAACTCATACCAGGAATAGGAAATGTCCTGTGAAAAGTGAGTTCATGTGTGGAAAAAAGCACAAATAAATCTATTACCGCTAGGTGGGCCCTTCATTTCTGATAAAGTGGTTAGACCAAACATCTTAAAATGCACCATTTGAAATACTCTGGGTTGCCTACTTTTGAAAATGGTATGCCATAATAGTGGAAATGTTATTACCCAGGCTGCCATGCTCTCTCAACTGCGATATAGGCCCAGAAAATCACTTTGCCAAAATTGAAACTTTGAAATGGACATCTAATATATTTGTCCCTGTTACTTCCCCAAAAAACAAAACATCTGGTACATGGGGGTACTGTTATATTCAGGAGACAATGTTAAAAAAAATAGTGATGCTTTGTTCCAAGAACTCATACCAGGAATAGGAAATGTCCTGTGAAAAGTGAGTTCATGTGTGGAAAAAAGCACAAATAAATCTATTACCGCTAGGTGGGCCCTTCATTTCTGATAAAGTGGTTAGACCAAACATCTTAAAATGCACCATTTGAAATACTCTGGGTTGCCTACTTTTGAAAATGGTATGCCATAATAGTGGAAATGTTATTACCCAGGCTGCCATGCTCTCTCAAAGGCAAGATAGGCCCAGAAAATCGCTTTGACAATTTTCAATGTTGAAAACCAAAAATGGACAGGCGGATATTTGACCGTGTAACTTTCCAAAACCCCATAAAACCTATACATGGGGGGTACCATGGCGCTCGTGAGACATCACTGAACAGAACTAGGAGTGTTTCAGGGCAGTAAACTATATACTAACAATAATATTATCAGTGAAAGTACAGATTTTATGTAAAAAATGCAAAAAAAACAAACAAACGCTAACTTTGGCTAGGGTTTGTGCCCAAGTGGCTACTACAAAAGACTGGGCATACCCCATTTTGAATACCCTGGGATGTCTACTTTTTCAAATGGTATGCCATGATGGGGGTAAATTTCATTTTGTGGCCGCCATACGGTCTCAAAGGCGGCCTTGTCACAGCAGACTAATCTGACAAATTTGAATGTGAAAAAGCATATATGGATAAGCCTCATATACGACCCTGTAACTTTCAAAAACCCCATAAAACCTATACATGGGGGGTACCATGGCGCTCGTGAGACATCACTGAACAGAACTAGGGGTGTTTCAGGGCAGTAAACTATATACTAACAATAATATTATCAGTGAAAGTACAGATTTTATGTAAAAAATGCAAAAAAAAAACCAAACGCTAACTTTGGCTAGGGTTTGTGCCCAAGTGGCTACTACAAAAGACTGGGCATACCCCATTTTGAATACCCTGGGATGTCTACTTTTTCAAATGGTATGCCATGATGGGGGTAAATTTCATTTTGTGGCCGCCATACGGTCTCAAAGGCGGCCTTGTCACAGCAGACTAATCTGACAAATTTGAATGTGAAAAAGCATATATGGATAAGCCTCATATACGACCCTGTAACTTTCAAAAACCCCATAAAACCTATACATGGGGGGTACCATGGCGCTCGTGAGACATCACTGAACAGAACTAGGGGTGTTTCAGGGCAGTAAACTATATACTAACAATAATATTATCAGTGAAAGTACAGATTTTATGTAAAAAATGCAAAAAAAAAAACAAACGCTAACTTTGGCTAGGGTTTGTGCCCAAGTGGCTACTACAAAAGACTGGGCATACCCCATTTTGAATACCCTGGGATGTCTACTTTTTCAAATGGTATGCCATGATGGGCGTAAATTTCATTTTGTGGCCGCCATACGGTCTCAAAGGCGGCCTTGTCACAGCAGACTAATCTGACAAATTTGAATGTGAAAAAGCATATATGGATAAGCCTCATATATGACCCTGTAACTTTCAAAAACCCCATAAAACCTATACATGGGGGGTACCATGGCGCTCGTGAGACATCACTGAACAGAACTAGGGGTGTTTCAGGGCAGTAAACTATATACTAACAATAATATTATCAGTGAAAGTACAGATTTTATGTAAAAAATGCAAAAAAAAAAACAAACGCTAACTTTGGCTAGGGTTTGTGCCCAAGTGGCTACTACAAAAGACTGGGCATACCCCATTTTGAATACCCTGGGATGTCTACTTTTTCAAATGGTATGCCATGATGGGGGTAAATTTCATTTTGTGGCCGCCATACGGTCTCAAAGGCGGCCTTGTCACAGCAGACTAATCTGACAAATTTGAATGTGAAAAAGCATATATGGATAAGCCTCATATACGACCCTGTAACTTTCAAAAACCCCATAAAACCTATACATGGGGGGTACCATGGCGCTCGTGAGACATCACTGAACAGAACTAGGGGTGTTTCAGGGCAGTAAACTATATACTAACAATAATATTATCAGTGAAAGTACAGATTTTATGTAAAAAATGCAAAAAAAACAAACAAACGCTAACTTTGGCTAGGGTTTGTGCCCAAGTGGCTACTACAAAAGACTGGGCATACCCCATTTTGAATACCCTGGGATGTCTACTTTTTCAAATGGTATGCCATGATGGGCGTAAATTTCATTTTGTGGCCGCCATACGGTCTCAAAGGCGGCCTTGTCACAGCAGACTAATCTGACAAATTTGAATGTGAAAAAGCATATATGGATAAGCCTCATATATGACCCTGTAACTTTCAAAAACCCCATAAAACCTATACATGGGGGGTACCATGGCGCTCGTGAGACATCACTGAACAGAACTAGGGGTGTTTCAGGGCAGTAAACTATATACTAACAATAATATTATCAGTGAAAGTACAGATTTTATGTAAAAAATGCAAAAAAAACAAACAAACGCTAACTTTGGCTAGGGTTTGTGCCCAAGTGGCTACTACAAAAGACTGGGCATACCCCATTTTGAATACCCTGGGATGTCTACTTTTTCAAATGGTATGCCATGATGGGGGTAAATTTCATTTTGTGGCCGCCATACGGTCTCAAAGGCGGCCTTGTCACAGCAGACTAGTCTGACAAATTTGAATGTGAAAAAGCATATATGGATAAGCCTCATATACGACCCTGTAACTTTAAAAAAAACCGTAAAACCTATACATGGGGGGTACCATGGCGCTCGTGAGACATCACTGAACAGAACTAGGGGTGTTTCAGGGCAGTAAACTATATACTAACAATAATATTATCAGTGAAAGTACTGATTTTATGTGAAAAATGCAAAAAAAAAAAAAAAACGCTAACTTTGGCTAGGGTTTGTGCCCAAGTGGCTACTACAAAAGACTGGGCATACCCCATTTTGAATACCCTGGGATGTCTACTTTTTCAAATGGTATACCATGATGGGGGTAAATTTCATTTTGTGGCCGCCATACGGTCTCAAAGGCGGCCTTGTCACAGCAGACCAATCTGACAAATTTGAATGTGAAAAAGCATAAATGGATAAGCCTCATATATGACCCTGTAACTTTCAAAATCCACATAAAACCTATACATGGGGGGTACCATGGCGCTCGTGAGACATCACTGAACAGAACTAGGAGTGTTTCAGGGCAGTAAACTATATACTAACAATAAAATTATCAGTGAAAGTACAGATTTTATGTGAAAAATTAAAAAAAAAAAAAATAACGCTAACTTTGGCTAGGGTTTGTGCCCAAGTGGCTACTACAAAAGACTGGGCATACCCCATTTTGAATACCCTGGGATGTCTACTTTTTCAAATGGTATGCCATGATGGGGGTAATTTTCATTTCTGGGCTGCCATACGGTCTCAAAGGCAACCTAGGTCACTCAAACCAATCTGTCAAATTTCTATGTAGAAAATAAAATAATGGACAAGCCGTATATTTGACCCTATAACGTTCCAAAACCCCAAAAAACCTATACATGGGGGGTACTGTTTTAATCGTGAGACATTTCTGAATACAAATATTATGTTTTATTGCAGGAAAACCGAACAGTATTCTGACATTAACAGTTAAATTGCCATGCTGAAATTGAAAAATAACAAGATTTCTTTAATTTTTCAAGTTTTTTAGATTTTATTCATATAAAATGGAGTTCCATATGTGAATGTTTGATATGAAATGAAAGCTCTGTTTCTCCTGAACAAAATGATATATAATAAGTGTGGGTGCACTTAGTATGAAAGAGGTAAATTATTGTTGAACAGACATATAGTAAAATCCTGTGGTTTGTTTACATTTTTTTCTGTTCACAACTTGTACATTTGGCTGCGGTGTTAAGGGGTTAAGGGCAAAAAATAAATAAAAGTACAGACAGTACAAATACACTGCTGTAACAGGACTTGGCAGGGAAGGGGTTAAAGAGGATTTTTAAAACTTTCTTTTATAACGCACTGATCTCTGTCTCTCTCCCTAACAAAACGCTACAGAGGAGAGAGGGGCAGAGATCACTGTCAAAGTGAGTGTTTGTAATATACCTTGTGATAGGTAGACAAGATATGCACCTTCCTACTTGTTCATTCTGCATTAGGGTACTAGTTTTACCACCTTAAAAGGGCATTATTTATATAATATTGTAATTGAGCTTGTTATACAGCAGTTTGGTGTCTGTATATGACATCAAAATATCAAAGAGAGGAATTAGTTTGAGGAGGGAACTCTGTCCCTTTAGTCTCCCATTTCCCATAAAAAGTAAGCATGTTTTCCCTAGAATATGCTGTACATTCTAAATATGTTTTTTTAACTTTAAAAAATAACTCCTGTTTTATCTATTTCTAAGAGAACTGTTAGTCCACTGCTCTTTTATTTCCTTGCTTTCTAGCTTTGTATTTGGTAGTGACCGTTTTTCTTAATCAATATAATCGTCTTTGATGATACCAAAGGACAGATGTAATAGGGTTGTCTGACAGCATTATTCGATTAAATGCAAGCCATTGTTTGCCCCCAGCATTAACTGCAATGCTTAGTATTAGTCTGATATAAAAATTTAGCATGCCCTCTGGAACCAATAAAGGAAATACAAGGACATTTAATTTAATAGATCTTGTGTGTAGGTAGCGGTTACGTGTGGTGCGACACAATACATCACCCCCATTCAACCCTTAACCCAATCAAAACCAGGAAACATATATGTGTGGTATAAAAAGGCCACAGCTTTTATTTATATTTCGTTTATAATTTATCAAACATATTTATAAAACCAACCATAAATAAAACAAGGTATAAACATTATTTAACTTGAACTAGTCCTTGCCAACCGTACCACCAACCCTCTAGGGTACACGCCCTACCGAGGCATCAGCCCTCCCCCCTCGTCCATGATACCTGGCCTTCACCTTGGCCTTCCAATACCACATGCCAACCCCTGGCCACCATTCCTGGCACAGAGGGCACGCGCAAATACCCAAACCTTTCCCGAGGTTAGGGGAGGGGACCCGACCCAGCATCCTTCTTTTTCTTGTACTCCTCTTCCCAATTGGTTCGGCAAGGACCATACCCGCCAGCTGTGACAAGATATTGAACACCTACAGAGGAAGGAAACAAAAACAGCAAAAAGGGGAGGGAGGGAGGGAGATTGTCACCTTGCCGTTATTTTAAGATGGCTGAGGTGAAGGGGACAAAATGTCCGTTATTTATACAACCCCACCCAAACCCTTAACCTAAATGCCACACCCATTTTACACCCACACCCACCACACCCACACATGCCTCCTATCCGGCTAGCTTTCAGCCCGCCTCCTCTGGGCCTTGTGTGTAGGTAGCGGTTACGTGTGGTGCGACACAATACATCACCCCCATTCAACCCTTAACCCAATCAAAACCAGGAAACATATATGTGTGGTATAAAAAGGCCACAGCTTTTATTTATATTTCGTTTATAATTTATCAAACATATTTATAAAACCAACCATAAATAAAACAAGGTATAAACATTATTTAACTTGAACTAGTCCTTGCCAACCGTACCACCAACCCTCTAGGGTACACGCCCTACCGAGGCATCAGCCCTCCCCCCTCGTCCATGATACCTGGCCTTCACCTTGGCCTTCCAATACCACATGCCAACCCCTGGCCACCATTCCTGGCACAGAGGGCACGCGCAAATACCCAAACCTTTCCCGAGGTTAGGGGAGGGGACCCGACCCAGCATCCTTCTTTTTCTTGTACTCCTCTTCCCAATTGGTTCGGCAAGGACCATACCCGCCACTAGCCCCGCTGCATTTACGCCTAAATCAGCGGGCGCGACCCCCAAGCAACGCCATGGCCTGTTCCAACGCATCCTGCAGCTCTAGGTTAAACAAGTCCAAACCGACATCAGTGAGATGGACCCCATCCGGGCGGAAAAAGATAGCCGCCTCCCGCTCAAAAGTACGGTGTCGAACTGCCAAGCCCCCGATACCTAGCACAAACTTGGAAACCCGTTTATTAATCTTTATGCGACAGCGCTCCATAGCACCCTGATCGCGTGCGCACCTCCAATAGTTCCTGGAAACTATTCCTGACCATATTAAGCAAATTTTTGGAAAAAGTACCCGCAAGCGCGCCAAGTCTCGCCTGATCAGCTCCCCTAAGCCCCACGCGGGCAGCGAACCTAAATCGTTCCCTCCCAGATGCACCACCAAGATATCCGGGATTCCTAATAACGTGGATAACTGCACGACCTCAGGCAACAGCTGACCCCATTTCATGCCCCGGAACCCGAACCACCGGACCTCCGCCAGCTCCCGAGGTATTCCGAGCCTTGTCCCACCCGGGCGAACCCCAGCCCGCAGGTGGGCCCAGTAGATGTAGGAATGACCGATTATCCAGATCCGTCGGCCGGGCCCTGTGGAGAAAACACAAGGGGAATACCGATCAGCCGAGTGGGCCGAACATAGGACCGAAACCTCCCCGATTCCCATCTACCGATCCTTTGAATGGCCTGGTCCGAGAAACCTAAACGAGAGGCTTCCGTAGCGGCCCCAATCCGAAAAGAGTGACCCCCAAAGTCTGTGCTCGAAATACCCAGATGTTCGAGTGCCAGACGGAAAACCCGGAGAAATTGGAAGCGGGAAAGAAAAGACCCATCCCCATGGATTAACAATGGGCCTACAACATCCGGGCGACACAGAAGGTAAGATTGAAAAGCTGCGACGGGACAGACAGCCGAGCCGGGAATGGCGCGAAGGGACACCCATGCCCCCCTACCAAAAATGTCAGTTTTCGACTTTCGCACCAGAAAACGCACCGTATCATCCACGACCGACACATCATGGAACAACAAGCCGCCTGGAATCCGCTTGCTAGGGCTCACAAGTTCCCCAATCCGCAGAGCACCAAAGAAGGCGAAAGAGAAAGCCACCCGAAACAACCGCGCTTCGAAATCGGACAAACAGACCCTGGATAAGACCGACGCAATACCAAGTAGCAGTGCGCCAGAAACCGGTCTCCTGGAATCCCGAGGCTGCGGACCTCTACGCCAGCCACGCATAGCGAGCCGGACCATGAAATCTTTGGTCACATCCGGCACGCGAGTCAGGTTGAACCAGAAGCTCAGACCTGATAGCTTCCCTGATACCGTGGCTGGGGAACAACCACTAGCCTCCCAAAACCAGAGCAACCGTAAAACCCCTTGAACCCTCTCCGCAGATGAAGAAAACCCACCTTGGTCCTGCTCTAGAGCGACCCAGTCACCCCATGCCTTACCGTACCGGGCCCAAGTAGCATCCGACACTGAAGACCGAATCCATTCCCTTATTCGCTCAGGCCAAGGGACCATAGCTCTCTGGGACAGGGAAGGCCCATCGTATCTGCTTCGGGCGCGATCTGACGAAACACCTGCCATTGGAAACGAGAAAGGGCGTCAGCCGTGGTATTCTCTACACCGGGAATATGCACAGCGCGACATGTAACGTTCAAAGACAGGCAACGCAGTACCAAGCTCCGCAGGAGCCTGACCACCGGAGGAGAGGAGGCTGTCAACCGATTAATGGCCTGGACAACGCCCAAATTGTCACAGTGGAACACGACACGCCTGTTCTTGATCTCCGGTCCCCAAAGATGGAGAGCCACCACAATGGGAAAAAGCTCCAAGAACGCCATGTTCCTGGTCAGGCCCGAGTCGAACCACGATCTTGGCCAAGGTTCTGCGCACCATTGTTTTCCCATGATAGCCCCAAAACCCGACGAACCCGCGGCATCCGTAAACAGGTGCAGCACTGAGTTTGCTACCTCGGGCTGCTGCCAGTAAGACCTACCATTGTACTCTTCCAGAAAAACCGCCCAAACCGCTAAATCCTCCCTGAGCGGTTTGGTCAGGCGGACGAAGTGGAACGGCTTCAGTATCCCTGACGTGGCAGCCGCCAGGCGTCGGTTAAATACTCTACCCATGGGCATAATCCGGCAGGCAAAGTTTAATTTGCCCAACAAGGACTGAAGTCGTTGCAGCGTGATCTTCCGCAAGGAGCTCGCCTCCTGGACCACCCCACGTAGATCAGCCAACTTGTCCAACGGAAGCCGACATTCCCCGATGACCGAATCAATCTCGATCCCGAGGAAGCTCAAGCACGTGGAAGGGCCAATTGTCTTGTCAGGTGCCAGCGGCACGCCGAACATACAGGCCACATCCGACACTGCTTGTAAGATCTGGGAGCATATCGGGGAATGCGCGGGGCCCACACACAGAAAGTCATCTAAGTAGTGAAGCAGGGAATCGTAACCGGACTCCATTCTCACTACCCATTCTAGAAAAGAGCTGAAGCATTCAAAATAAAAACAGGATATAGCACAACCCATGGGGAGACACATATCCACATAATAATGACCTTCAAATGCACATCCCAAGAGATGATGACACTCTGGGTGAACTGGTAGGAGGCGAAAGGCAGACTCGATATCAGTTTTTGCCATAAGAGCCCCGGGGCCAGCGGCCCTGACTATGCCCACAGCAGCATCAAAGGACGCATAGGAAACGCGGCATAATTCAGCTGCAATGTCATCGTTTACCGAGCACCCATGAGGGTGCGACAGGTGATGAATCAGCCGGAACTTTCCCGGTTCCCGTTTGGGCACCACGCCCAACGGTGACACCCTTAGATCGGGGAGTGGCGAATCCCGAAATGGGCCCGCCATTCGGCCCAGCGCCACTTCCTTCGCCAGTTTTTCCCTGACCACCCCTGGATATTCAGAAACAGATCTCAGGTTTCTGCAAAAACCGGAGACCTGCCGAGGCCGGTGAGGGATCCAAAACCCCTGCCCAAATCCCTCTAGCAATAAGGCAGCCGCCTTCCTATTCCTATAACGATTTAGCCATGGGCGCATCGCGTCGACGTCCACCGGCGTCTTCGCCCTTAGCGCCCACGGAGTCCCCTTTGTCGCCAGTTTTGGCTCGTTTGAAGCATTTTGAAGCGGGGTGAGACCCACCGCACCCCGAACACTCATGCTTGAAGCGGCAACTAGACCCGAATTTGCATTGGCCATCGTTATATTGCCAACAACAGCCTGTTTTTCGTTGCCCGGCCGACGCTGCGGTTGAAGAACCCGCGCCGGCCCCCCCGAGAAAGGACGACAGGCCCCCTTGATGTGAGGCTGGGCGGGTCATGATAGCTAACCACAAGCCAATGTCCATTTGATCCCAGCCCATGGAAGGCCGAACCGCTAAACGTTGGCGGAACTGCTCATCATACCGCCACCAACCTAAACCGCCGTACACCCGACAAGCGGTCCATATGACGTCCTGGTAGCAGAATAGGGAAGAACATTTGGCGGGAGTCTTCTCACCTATCACGCTGGCTAAGATCGAAAAGGCTCGGATCCAGTTTCCGAAAGTTTTCGGAATCTTCCGGTACCGAAACTTTTCTTTGTCCTTTTCGGACTCTTTAGCGTCAGCGTCAACCCGGGGAAGATCTTCCATAGGGAGGAGAGAAAAAATTTCAACAAATTCCCCCTTGTCTATTTTGGCGCGCAATTCCGGCGTGAGATGGAGGCCCAGAGGGCCTGACCAGCACATGTACGCCGCACCGTGCGCAGCCGGAGCAACCCCCAAACCCGAGAGAGCAGCGGCGTCCCCGGCCGTGCCCACTGCAGATTCCGGCGTCACCGGCAGTAACGCCGAGTTTGAGGGGATGGGGGCCTGTGTTATATTAGCGGGCATTGGCGCCGCGACTGCAGAAGGATCAGACCCTGCGGAACCTGCCCAACCCGCCCGAAGTTGGTTATCTAACGACACCGGGGGGGAAGCCCCGGGGCGATAACCCCGCTCAAGGGTTAGCAAAACCTGCTTCATCGCCTGGAGTACAGAACCCAATTCTTGCACCTCCCCTGCGCCAGCGCCCCCCAAACCCGACCCCGTTATACCAGAGTACTCACCTGCAGGAGCTGAATTGGCAGGTAGTAGCGGGACTTCAACATGCCCACCAGGCTGCAACGGCCCCAAGGGAACTGCGACCGCAGGAAGCACTGCACCAGTCACAGCATCGGGGGACCGACTTGTCAGCCGACCAGGGGTGACCTGTGAAGACAGGACAGGTGAAAAAGAACCCTGCCCACCCAACCCAGGTAACTGGGGACCCGCAGAAGTGGCAAAGGCTGTGTGTAAAACTGGCATGGCAGAAGGAGCCCCAGAGGGGGCAGCATGGACCATGGGTAATGGCGGGGCAGATGCAGAGGGCATCACACCCATAGGGAGGGGGCCATGGGGGGTAGGATGGGCAGGAGATAGTGTTGGAAGAGCTTGATGGGCGGCTGAGGATGATGAGAATGCAAGATGAACGGATGAGGTTGATGGGAGTGCATGCTGTCCGGCTGAGGATGATGGGAGTGCATGCTGGCCGGATGAGGATGATGGGAGTGCATGCTGGCCGGATGAGGATAATGGGAGTGCATGCTGGCCGGATGAAGCTGATGGAAGTGCCTGTTGAATGGATGAGGCTGATGGGAGTGTGGTAGTGGCCGGGCCAGGGGAGACAGAGCGGGGAGGATGATAAGGGGGGGGGCTGTGCCCACGAGTAGCCGGACCTGGCTCCATACCCCGACCCCCCGAACCCCCCAACCCCCTACTGGTTGCCCTGCCGCCTCGCGGCCTACTCACCACTCCTGAAGAAGAGCCGGCCGCCGACCTCACTTGCTCGCGCTCCGCCTGGGATCCACCATGAGCCGAGCGCCTGTCAGGTGCTCGGGTTGTCGCCATTGTTGAGCTGGAGAGTGATCTCGCGGACGACCTCCTGGAGGCCCGCGAGATCACAGGAGCAGGAACCGGCGCGGGATGGCCATCACCTCCCCGAGAAGCGGCAGCCGCACGGGTAGCTCTAGACCGCCTCGGGGAGGAGGCGACAGGCTGCACAGACACGTTGCCGCCCGCGGCCGCGGGGGACCTGGCGCGCGGGCCGGCAACGGGGCTCCTGCTCCTACCCCTCACCCGACCCTCCCGCGAGGGGCTATAACGGGTAGGAGGACGCGCCCGGCGGCGCGGAGTACCCTGGCTGCCGACCGAGGGAGCAGCTACCAGGGAGGCACCCTGCAGCCTTACCAGCTGGGCCTGCAGGTGCCGGCCACCGTCCTGGAGGGCCTCAGCCCGAAGAGCAGCAAGGATTCCGTCAATATCCATGCTTCTGGCCGTGGGGTAAGCAAAGCAACACAATAATAGGAAAGAGATTGTCACCTTGCCGTTATTTTAAGATGGCTGAGGTGAAGGGGACAAAATGTCCGTTATTTATACAACCCCACCCAAACCCTTAACCTAAATGCCACACCCATTTTACACCCACACCCACCACACCCACACATGCCTCCTATCCGGCTAGCTTTCAGCCCGCCTCCTCTGGGCCTAAAATCAAATAATGTGCTAGTTATTCAATTCATTATTTGTTTGGTGTAATACTTTAATTTTAAAATTTTAGAAAGTGTGCTTTGAATTAGAAAGCATTTAGGTATTTAACCCTTGGTTATTGATTAGATTATGGTCTTCATGTTGTATTTAGTATTTAGTGAATTCATTATTTAGAGGTTTATTTAGAAAACCAGGAAGAATATAACTCATATAATTATGTAAGAGAACAATGAGAATGATCAAATAAGTTTGCTCTTCGGTTAGTCTATGGTCTGGACTCAAATTTTAGCTTGTGTGCCGCTACAGAGTTAACAGAGTTACCATTTACGTCTCAAACTCATGCCACTCATTAGGGTAGAATATTTTTCTCTCATTTTCAATGATGTGCTGGACCAACTTATTAATGAAATTAATGACCGAAGTTACAAAGGTAAAACATATGCATACTAATATAATTGTACTTTCCTGGTTATTGAAGGTATGATATGATTTGTTGTTATGGTATGATTGTAGATGCATAAAGGGAGATGTTTTATATGAATATTTTATACTAGAGGATGATAGTGTGTTTTCTTGAAGGGCAATCCGAAGTTTAAGGCTTTTGACCTTAATAGACCTTTGACAGATTGCAAAGTAGACACTAGGTGTTAAAACTTAACATTTATGTAAAAATAGAGTACCGTACAGATGCTTTTAAGTAGTGTGGGCACTTCCAAGAGAAGTGGTAATAAGCTAGGCAAGAAATGTTAAAAGATCATTTTAGGCACTATAACCATTTTATCTTTTTCAAAAGGTTATGGTTCCTGGTAGATTCATGTGAATTTTGGAATATTAGCTATTTGTTCGAATTCCAAAACTCCAAAATGCTATATAAGCAAATCATGAAACTGAATAAATAGGCAATGGGTGAGTCTTTCTGTATGTTTAATGTCTGGAGTTCCTCTTAAGGGTGACAATATGACCCATATACAGGGAGTGCAGAATTATTAGGCAAGTTGTATTTTTGAGGATTAATTTTATTATTGAACAACAACCATGTTCTCATTGAACCCAAAAAAACTCATTAATATCAAAGCTGAATATTTTTGGAAGTAGTTTTTAGTTTGTTTTTAGTTTGAGCTATTTTAGGGGGATATCTGTGTGTGCAGGTGACTATTACTGTGCATAATTATTAGGCAACTTAACAAAAAACAAATATATACCCATTTCAATTATTTATTTTTACCAGTGAAACCAATATAACATCTCAACATTCACAAATATACATTTCTGACATTCAAAAACAAAACAAAAACAAATCAGTGACCAATATAGCCACCTTTCTTTGCAAGGACACTCAAAAGCCTGCCATCCATGGATTCTGTCAGTGTTTTGATCTGTTCACCATCAACATTGCGTGCAGAAGCAACCACAGCCTCCCAGACACTGTTCAGAGAGGTGTACTGTTTTCCATCCTTGTAAATCTCACATTTGATGATGGACCACAGGTTCTCAATGGTTCAGATCAGGTGAACAAGGAGGCCATGTCATTAGATTTTCTTCTTTTATACCCTTTCTTGCCAGCCACGCTGTGGAGTACTTGGACGCGTGTGATGGAGCATTGTCCTGCATGAAAATCATGTTTTTCTTGAAGGATGCAGACTTCTTCCTGTACCACTGCTTGAAGAAGGTGTCTTCCAGAAACTGGCAGTAGGACTGGGAGTTGAGCTTGACTCCATCCTCAACCCGAAAAGGCCCCACAAGCTCATCTTTGATTATACCAGCCCAAACCAGTACTCCACCTCCACCTTGCTGGCGTCTGAGTCGGACTGGAGCTCTCTGCCCTTTACCAATCCATCTGGCCCATCAAGACTCACTCTCATTTCATCAGTCCATAAATCCCTAGAAAAATCAGTCTTGAGATATTTCTTGGCCCAGTCTTGACGTTTCAGCTTGTGTGTCTTGTTCAGTGGTGGTCGTCTTTCAGCCTTTCTTACCTTGGCCATGTCTCTGAGTATTGCACACCTTGTGCTTTTGGGCACTCCAGTGATGTTGCAGCTCTGAAATATGGCCAAACTGGTGGCAAGTGGCATCTTCGCAGCTGCACGCTTGACTTTTCTCAGTTCATGGGCAGTTATTTTGCGCCTTGGTTTTTCCACACGCTTCTTGCGACCCTGTTGACTATTTTGAATGCTTGATTGTTCGATGATCACGCTTCAGACGCTTTGCAATTTTAAGAGTGCTGCATCCCTCTGCAAGATATCTCACTATTTTTGACTTCTCTGAGCCTGTCAAGTCCTTCTTTTGACCCATTTTGCCAAAGGAAAGGAAGTTGCCTAATAATTATGCACACCTGATATAGGGTGTTGATGTCATTAGACCACACCCCTTCTCATTACAGAGATGCACATCACCTAATATGCTTAATTGGTAGTAGGCTTTCGAGCCTATACAGCTTGGAGTAAGACAACATGCATAAAGAGGATGATGTGGTCAAAATACTAATTTGCCTAATAATTCTGCACTCCCTGTATTAGTTTCACTCTCATATTCCAACCATGAGCATCAGGTGGGTATAGAAATTAAATAAGAGTGATTGGACAGATCAGTGTCCACCCTATATCCCCACTTGTGGGGTGTCTATTAAATGTTCCCCATAGTCACCATTCATAAGTGTTATGTGGGGACTAATAAAATAATAAGAGGGAAAACCAATTTTTCTCCCAAGACCCCTTGCATAGGTAGCATAAGGGTGTCAACATGTCATTGTCCAATCCCAAACATACCTTCCTCTCCCCTGGTGGTTTGGGCTCCTCAAGCACCTAGACATCTCCCTAATAAAAAATTCTGTACCTACCCCCTAATGATAATGACAGGGGCAATATATATAATCCCTGCAAAGAAAATCATACTTAATTTTAGAAATCTTCTTTCTTCTCAAATCTTCTTTTCTTCTGCCCTAAAAAAAACTTAAATCAAAATCCATAATTATCCGACATTACTATTAAAATAAAAAAAGACATAAAGGGGGCGGTTCATGGAGTAAGTCGCACACTCCTGAGGCTCTGCAACCTCAGCCCACATAGCTCCTAATAATAAGCACTCCTACCCTCCAAAATGGGGAAATATCGACGCCTGGCGACTCGTGGACCCTCAGGCTCGGTATCACCGAGGTGAACAGTGGGTCCATTGGATGAATTACTGTCCACCCCCACCGGTCTCCGACACACGCAGCCGGCAGACAAGAAGGCGCCTAACTCTCCTGGCACGGATAGCATAGTAGACTCCCTGCCGGGCTCCCTGCGAGCTGAATTACTGACCCAGATCTCAGCCGAACTGGCTACAATCTCTGCCAACATGCTCACTAGGGCTTACAAAATGGCCTTAGTGGCGAGCTGCACTCTGTGATAAGGAAGGAAGTCCACGAAGTGCGCAGGGACCTCACTGCCCTCGAGCATCGGGTCACTGAGTTAGAAGCTGACTGCCTGCAGGCCTCCCAACACTCTCAAGCAGCTGACAATGCAACCTCCAGGCAGGGCACAGTTCTCCTGGACCTGCGGAGGCAAGTAGAGGACCTTGACAGTCATGGGCGACGCAATAATATCCGCATCAGATGCCTACCTGAGTGAGAAGACGAGGATCTTGCTGATACCCTGACACAGCTATGTACGCAGATCCTTGGGGAAGAAGCCCCTGACATCTATAATATTGAAAGAGCTCATAGAGCACTCTGACCACCCAGGAACGATGGTCTCCCTCGTGATGTAATTTGCTGCCTTTTGTCCTTTCAACTTAAGGACACCATTATGTGATCTGCTAGGCCGCAAGCCATTACTTACCTAGACGCACAGGTATCCCTGTATCAGGATCTTTCCTCACTGACTCCACTCACATTGCCGCTGCCAGTATGCGACTCCGGCCTCTGGTATACCGCAAATGTGAAGGTGGAGCACATTGACGTCACGTCGGAATGTGACGTGGCGTTGCGTGCCTCTGTGCACCTCCAGGTACTCCACTGTCCAGTCGCAGCCATCACAACACTGACCATCACACACACACTCACTGACATACACACACTGACAGACACACACGCACACTGACAGACACACACACATTTACACATTCTTGCACACACTCACATCATTCCCTGGGGTCCAGTGGGGATCCTTTGTCTGGAAATCTCCTTCCTGCTCCTCACTGCTCCCTCGCACGCAGTTTAGTGATGCCGGGTGCCAGAATATGATGTCATATTCCGACATCCAGCATCACATCAGACGGCGCGCATGAGCAGTGAGGAGCAGGAAGACTGAACTCCCATGCTGCCGCCAGCATCCTGATTCCTCCGGGTAAAGTTTAGCAGAGTAGGCACCTGCCATATGGAGAAAGCAGATGCCTACTCTGCTTTAACACCAACCATGTACTCGTGGCTCGCCGGGCCGCAAAGATGTCCATTGTGGGCCGCAGGTGACCCGCGGGCCGCGGGTTTGACAATCTTGATGTATACATTGAGATGTAAATTAATTTCAAAATAAAATGGTGATTAAATATTGTATTTGTAAGTATGAGCATGTCAAATATATGCATTGAGTATATTTTTCCAATGTTGTAGTTTACATTATTAATGTATCACATATAATTAAAACTATAAATAAATATATGAATAGCTCAAGAAAGCACATATTTATAAAAAAATGAAAAACATAAATTAAAAAATATATATATATTCAATAAAAGTCAACATGCGTTTGCAAAGAAGGTTGCATGCTGCTGTATTTGATTGCTTTCTATGTCTCTTTACCTACATCAAATATTGTCCTTATCTTACAGTGAAAGGTTCAAAGCTAGCTGTCTAAAGTAATTTCCTGCCTTGCTTAACGTAATTTTGACCTTTACAGAGTAAAACTCACATGTGATAATGTCACAGTAAATTCATAATTGCAAGATGCAGAATCATCATTTTTAGTTGACATTTGCTAATGTCTGCTGTACCATAATTTCCTCTGTTTATTTCAATCATTTATTGCACATTAGGACACATGACGGAAATATTCCGTCATGATTCCCTTTTATTCCAGAAGTGGTGTCCTTAAGGGGTTAACAAGTACAACAATACGTTTGATGTAGCTATGGCATCAAAAAATAAAATGTATGTATGTATACATCTGTGTATTGCATACCTACCATAGAGTTTCCATCTAAGTAATAAAAATGCAGCACTAAGCAATTAATCTAGAATTCTCAAAGAGTTCCATATTTTCCCATTGCTTAAATATGATTTAAAAACTCCCCAAATCCATACATGATTTGCTCAGTGCTGCATTATGATTCTTATATCTACCCAATCACAATTTAGGATACATCTTAATACAGGCTACAAATACTAGGCACATAACATAAAAAGCCATAAAGGACAGTCCAGATATTTTAACCCCTTAAGGACTGGACTTTTTTTGCGATGTTGTACATTTGCGACCAGGCATCTTTTTGACACTTTTGTGGTGTTTGTGTTTAGCTGTAATTTTCCGCTCTCTCATTTACTGTTCCCATACAAATTATATATTGTTTTTTTCAGGACAAAATGAGCTTTCTTTACATACTATTATTTATATAATCTCATCTAATTTAATTTAAAAAAAATGAAAAAATATGATGAAAAATTGAAAAAAATACACGTTTTTTGAATTTTATGTGAAAAATCTTTTACTCATCTACAAAAGCGAATGAAAAAAACTGCTAAATAGATTCAAAATGTTGTCCTGAGTTCAAAAATACCCAGTGTTTACATGCTTTTTGCTTTTTTTTTGCATGTTATAGGGCTATAAGTACAAGTAGGATATTGCGGTTTCAAAACATACATTTTTAAAATGTATCAATAGTGACATTGTAACACTGTTATCTGTCATAAATTGCTAAATAACACCCCACATGTACATATTTTTTTAAAAGTAGACAACCCAGGGTATTCAATATGGGGTATGTCCAGACTTTTTTAGTAGCCACTTAGTCGCAAACACTGGCCAAAGTTAGCGTTCATATTTGTTTGTGTGTAAAAAACTAAATTGAACGCTAATTTTGGCCAGTGTTTGTGACTAAGTGGTTACTAAAAACGACTGGACTTACCCCATTTGCAATACCTTGGGTTGTCTTCTTTTGCAAATGGTATGCCATCATGGGGGTAATTCTCATTCCTGGGCTACCATATGCTCTCAAAGGCAACGTAACCAACCTGGCCATTTTCAATGTAAAAATATTTGACCTATATATTTGACCCTGTAACTTTCAAAAAGGCTATAAAACCTGTACATGGGGGGTCCTGTTCTACTCAGGAGACTTTGCTGAACACAAATATTAGTGTTTCAAAACTGGAAAATGTATCACAACAATTATATCATCAGTAAAAGTGCTGTTTGTGTGTGAAAAATGCAAAAAAAGTCACTTTCACTGACAATATCATCGCTGTGATATGTTTTACTGTTTTGAATCACTAATATTTGTGTTCAGCGAAGTCTCCCGAGTAAAACAGTACCCCCCATGTACATGTTTTAGGGTATCGTAGAACGTTACAGGGTAAAATACAGTGATAGCAAATTAAATTCTCTGGTCTTTCGGCCTGGGTTGGCAGGCAGGTCCCTTAAATTGCAATCAATAAAATAACTTAATTATGTAAAAATATTACCTAAATACGCACGTAGAATTTAAATATATATGCATATTTATATATTTGAAGTCTACGTGTATATTTATATAATTATTTATGTAATTTTGTATATCGACATATGAATAGTTCGCATTCTTTTTATTTATTTAAATATACATAGATATATATACAATTTCATTCTAAGTGTATTTTGATATAAATATATATATATTAATATCAAAATACAGTTAGAATAAAATTTCGTATAGATATATAATTTTTTTTCAATTTTTTATTATTATTTTTAATTTTTTTAATTTAATTTAAATTATTTATTATTCGTATTTTATAATAATATATATATACAATATATATAGTTATTATATATATTATATATATACGTGTGCAAATTAATTATAAGTGTATTTTTATATTAATATATGTACATATTAATATAAAAATACACTTAGCATGACATTATATATATATGATATATAGACATATATTATATAGGTATAATATATGTCTATATATCATATATATATACACATATATAATAATATTTTTTTTTTATTACCTTTCACTTTAATTTTTTTTATGATTTTACACTGGCAGGGAGACTGCCTGTCAGCACAGACAGTCCCCCTGCAGGCAGAGACTAGGACACCTATTGTGACCATGTGGTCGCCCTGTTGGGCGATCACATGGCCCCAGGGGTCCTAAACCGCCATGGGGAGACTGTCTGGGCTGCAGGCAGTCTCCCCACACCGGGAGCACCGCCGATCGCCGCCGGGGGAACGACGGCGATCGGGTAAGTACATTTTAAATTTAGGACGGTTCAGGACCGTCGTCGGTCGGCAACGCAAAAATGCCGATGACGGTCCTGAACCGTCCTGCGTCCTCAAGGGGTTAAGCACTTTAGCTTGCTGACAAGCTTTATAAGTGACGAGTAAGTCCTATTTTAAAATTTTGCAAAAAGTGCAGATTTCAAGTATAAATTATACTGGTTACAACCTCCTGGCTTTTCAAACAGACAACTGGTCCTGTTTCTTCCTGGTTCGGTTAGCTTATCTGCACTTAACTCAGGAGGCAGCAAATGCTCAGAGCACCTGCCTTGCACAGACTTCTCAGCTGCTCTCGGCTGCATTGGGAAGTCTGTGATCGAACAGTCACAGAAAGTCTGGGCAAAGTTAAAAGGGGAGGGCTTGCAAAGGCAGCAGACAAGAGACACGCATTTTGTATTTGGGCAGTGTAGCGTCCGTTTAAGCATGGATGTTACTAATAAAGGGGAAAAGAATGTAGATATGAACAAATTACTTTTTTTTTCATTTAGCTCTATTAGCAATTTATTAATCAATTAGTAAGTACTTAATAAATTATATAAATGCACAGATTTACTCACACATTACAAATGTTTTACTATGCCAATCCTGTGCTCACAATACACGGTTTAGTGTTCTTTTAGCATATTTCCTTTAACATGCTATATCTTGTATGTTATATTTAATCTTTAAAAGAATACTCTGCTGCCCAAGTACAAAAATAAAAATTAAAAAAAATCCCTATTTAGTACCTAAACCCCACAAAACTTTTATTATCATTATTTATTATTATAAAATATGCATACATTTCTTTGTGCAGGTTTTCATTTTGGGTATATCTTAAATCAGCTTGAAAAAGTTGCAGTTATCTTGTCTGCTGCCTATGCAAGCCCTCCCCTTCTAACCCCACCCAGAGTTCATGTTGCTGTCCAATCACAGGCTTCCAATGCAGCTCAGTGAGAAGTCTTTGCAAGGCAGAGACTTTCTCGTGTTTAGCTCCACTGAACTAAGTAACAGGACAGGTTGTCTGATTGACAGCCAAGGGGTTAACAAGATTAATTCATAAAAGTGCCAATGTCTATTAAAATCTGAACTTTTTGTAAAAGGAAAAAAGAAGACACGTTGATTTCATGCAACTCAGATCCACACTGTGAAAATAGTCAGTTTTAAAATTAGCACAACTCACGGAAGGCTAGTATAAAAAAATGTAATGGATGAGTAATTTCTAAACTGATAGTAAGAGAAATTCTGCAGAGACAGAGATGTCAGAGACATTTCAAACAATATTTAAAAATGGCCAGACAATCTGGAATTATTACGTGGAAAAAAAAAGGTCAGTCATACAAAAAATAAAGTGAGTGTTAGATTTTATAAGAATAGACAATTGATGTGTAATGGAGTGAAGATGGAATAGGAGTTACTAAAGCTGCCTTTTTAAAATTAACTGATAATTGATATACATTAGTAAGGCCAGGAGAATAGAATTGTTCAAGTTCAAAGAAAATAGATTTACTATGGAAACAATTACAGCAATAGGTACACAAAATACTGAGAAAAAAAGTATATGGCATATATTTATTTATTTATAAAATATTTTACCTGGATGGATACATTGAGATTTCTCTCATTTTCAAGTATGTCCTGGGTCCACAAAACATTGCATTGTTACAATATTACAAAAATACATATATAAATTGAATAAAGATTTGACTGTGTCCCTGAGGTTATTCCATAATTGCGGTGCTCTGTAGGAAAAGGAGGATTGAACCACTTTATTTTTGCATTGCAGTATGCTAAATATTGTGCTAGTAGATAAATATTGCATGCATGCTGTATGTGCATTAACAATATACTGGTTTCCTTTTTAGGTCTTTCCGCTGCAAAATTGCTGGTAGAGTCAGGACTCAGTGTAGTAGTGCTAGAGGCAAGAAACAGAGTTGGAGGAAGAACCTTCACGGTCCAGGTGAGATGCTGAATCAAACAATATGCTTTTTAGATATGAAGATATAATTCATCATGTAATAATCATATATCGACAAAAAAATTACAATATTCAATTAAATTTAAATATTCTGTTAAATGAACAGTATAAGCACCATAACCACAAAATGCAATTGAAGTATTTTTTCTTTTTTGGTTCTTATAGGTTACCACTAGGTTACCACTCTGTAAATATCCACCTGTTACCAGGATGGATGGAACATGGTTTTGGTTAATTAGAATTTGTGCATTCTTTGGGGGAAATATTCCGACAAAATTTTAGTGAATGTATATATATTAATTTGAGTGTATCATTTTACATGTTTCTCACTAATAAAAAAATTATTTCTTGTTATAAGCTATAATTTTTAGTATATATATATATATATATATATAGAATATATTTTGATAATCTACACTTTTTACTTTAAAAATAACCCCTTATTTCTGTTGCACTTGGAATTATGCAAGAATTTTAGGGAATGTTTCTTTAGTGTGTGTTTGTGTAGAGTGCAGTAGTGTGTGCAACAGTAGGGTTAGCAGCATGTGTAGAAGTGTGTGTTTTAGCAGTGTGTATGTAAACTCGTTTGCGCAGGGCCCTCAACACCCTCTGTTCTGGGGCATCGAATTTGTCTTTTTACAAATGCTTATCTGTTAGTCCACCTATTGTACAACATTGCGGAATTTGTTGTCGCTTTATAAATAATAATAATGCTAACTGTGGGTAGTAGCAGCATATGTAGCAATGTTTGGGTGGACAATGTGGGTAGAAGTATGGGTGCGTAACTACATGGGCAGCAATATCAAAAGCAGTTTGTATATGTAAATAATAATATGGATAGCAGCAGATATATTAGTGTGTTTTGCCCTGAGTGTGTGTACAGTGTGTGTAGTAGTACAGAGGTGTCAGTATATGTGTAACAGTGTGTGTAGTAGTACAGAGGTGTCAGTATATGTGTAACAGTGTGTGTAGTAGTACAGAGGTGTCAGTATATGTGTAACAGTGTGTGTAGTAGTACAGAGGTGTCAGTATATGTGTAACAGTGTGGGTAGCAGTACAGAGGTGTCAGTATATGTGTAACAGTGTGTGTAGTAGTACAGAGGTGTCAGTATATGTGTAACAGTGTGGGTAGCAGTACAGAGGTGTCAGTATATGTGTAAGTGTGTGTAGTAGTACACAGGTGTCAGCATATGTGTAACAGCGTGGGTAGTAGTACAGAGGTGTCAGTATATGTGTAACAGTGTGTGTAGTAGTACAGAGGTGTCAGTATATGTGTAACAGGGTGGGTAGCAGTACAGAGGTGTCAGTATATGTGTAACAGTGTGTGTAGTAGTACAGAGGTGTCAGTATATGTGTAACAGGGTGGGTAGCAGTACAGAGGTGTCAGTATATGTGTAACAGTGTGTGTAGTAGTACAGAGGTGTCAGTATATGTGTAACAGTGTGGGTAGCAGTACAGAGGTGTCAGTATATGTGTAAGTGTGTGTAGTAGTACACAGGTGTCAGCATATGTGTAACAGTGTGGGTAGCAGTACAGAGGTGTCAGTATATGTGTAACAGTGTGTGTAGTAGTACAGAGGTGTCAGTATATGTGTAACAGTGTGTGTAGTAGTACAGAGGTGTCAGTATATGTGTAACAGGGTGGGTAGCAGTACAGAGGTGTCAGTATATGTGTAACAGTGTGTGTAGTAGTACAGAGGTGTCAGTATATGTGTAACAGTGTGTGTAGTAGTACAGAGGTGTCAGTATATGTGTAACAGCGTGGTTAGTAGTACAGAGGTGTCAGCATGTGTGTAACGGTGTGGGTAGTAGTATGTACAGTAGTGTGTCGGGGTAAACGTTTATGTGCATGTGTGTGATACTGTGGGCAGTGGCAGTAATGTGTGTAGTAGTTTGTGTGAACACAGTGTAGATAACAGCAGGCCCGGGCTGGCCATCAGGCAAACCAGGCCTGCTTAGTTAATAATAATTGTATTTAGTTTTATCGACTGTTTCTTGCACACATTATCAGAATAGAGCAATGTAATGTTAAAAACTCTGCAGCCCTCTTTACATGGTTTCTTATGAATAACATTACTATTCTGCTTTTTTACTAGAATGAAAAGGTGAAATATGTAGACCTTGGTGGTGCATACGTAGGGCCAACTCAGAATCGAATACTTCGAATTGCTAAGGAATGTGGAGTGGAAACGTATAAAGTAAATGAAGAGCAGCAACTCATACATCATGTTAAGGTAGGACTAGATTCCAAAATGTAAGTGATAAAACAAATCTGATAAGTACAAATTTTTTACATATTTGTGATTTTTTATTTCAGCAATGTGTTATAATTATATACTTTTTTACATAATATTGTCTACGGATTACTATATAATAATTGAGCATATTCAAGAATGTTTCTTCACTTTTTGGTCTCAAGTTAATATTGTTTGAAAAGATTTTCAAATGAATTTATATTTTTGAAAAAAATTTAAATAATTTCATACTATGATATTTAAATATTTAAATTTTTTAATATTCTGATTTTTTTAATATATTGAGATATATAATTTTATATATGATATATTTTTTGAAGATATTTTAAAAGTTTTCTAAAATTGGAGAGTTCTTTGTTGTAAAATCTACTACATTTGGAGTAATTGCAGGGGAAATTCACGTTTCTATTCACAATATGACATACTTGCCCCCATTGAACAAATCTATTGCCCCCTTTGAATATTCATTATTCAAGCAACAGTCTGTAATGACATGAAGGGGTGCTGCCCTGGAACAGCACTGTCACTTTAAATGTGGGAACCCTTTCAGCAGAGAAATAATGCCATGACACAAATGAATAGGTTAAAGCAAGAATCAAATATATTTACAGGGAACCAAAGGAGAAAGCAAATCAATATATATATATACACACACACACACACACACACACACATATATATATATATATATATATATATACACATATACACACACACAGACAAGGCCACAAAATATATACAGTAAATCAAAAATAAGCACGAATCGTGCAGGTAACAAATACTGAAAGTCCTTTGGTAAGGGCAGGATTGTGCAGCTACCACGAGTATCAGGTAGGGCACAGGTCCAGAGTCACAAGACAATATAGTGACATCAAGATCCAAGGGAAAATCAATGAGTAAGTCTGCAGGGACAGGATCACTGGTAGTAAAGCCTGAACCACGGAACCAGAACACAGGATCGGAGGACACAATAACGAAGGACCAGGAGGACACAATAACGCAGGATCAGGAGGACACAGGATGAAGACCAGGAGACACAGGACACAGGAAACAGGACCCATTCACAGTATACAGGAGCCAGGAGCCAAGAACACAAGAAGCCAGGGAAACCGGAAAGAAAAGGCAATGATCTGGCAAGGAGTGAGGGGAGAACCCAAACTAAATAGGTGCTAAACAAGGACCAGGTGAAGTGCCAAACAGTGCCAAACAGAAACAGTGGTGAGTATGAGTACTGCACGAGGGCAAATCAGCTAAGGAGTGTCGTGACAGCACCCCCCCCCCCCCTTAAGGAGCGACTCCTGGCGCTCAGAAACCCCAAGAACCCCCACGGGTGACAGAAGAAAAAAACAGGGTCACCCAACCAGTAGAGGAAAACAAGGAGGAGGTTCAGGAGGAATGAGAGGTGGAGAATCCCACGGGAGAAACCAACGAGGCAGAATAGAAACATACGAAAGCAAGGACTGTAGAGTGACATTAAGCATTAGAAGGGCAGACACATAAACAGAAGTTAAAGGCACAAACGATAAGAAACACTCCTTACCAGTGACCGACAAATGTGCTAACCCACTAGATCTGGGACAACTGCTGGTAGCAGGTGCATCACTCAGAAGTCCTGGGTCTGACTTGGTTTCTGGCTTGTAAGATCTTCGGAACAAAGACTGCGATGCAACTTCAGTAGAAGGGGGAACAGTCTCTGCGTAATCTTGGGTAGGTACCACTGGAATCAGACGAGGAGAATCCCCTAAATTAACGGGTACAGGGTCAGGAGCACTCTGTGAGCCTTCCTCCTCAGACTGCAGATATGCATCAAGGAACGGCTCCCCCAATATCTCCGAGCATGGGGTCAGCCGAAGCAGGGACGACTCTCTCAAATTGATGCCTGGTTACAGAAATCATTCTCTTCTTCACTTGGGAGCTCAGCTTGAGGTAGTTGTTTACTTGTCGTAGACGTACTCTCAACTGAAGGCAAGTCTTCTTTTAATATTTGCTGGAGTTTAGGTGGAGTGACAGACATCATGGCAACTGATATGTCATAAAAGGAGCTTCCTTCATCATGGGAACAGGTACCTCCTTGTTCGGTTTCACTCACTTCATTAGGCATTTGGTTAAGTGGCTGATTAGAATAATCTTCGACGCTTGGTTCAGGTACAAGTGTGGTAGTTGATGTTTCCTCTTGCAGCAGAGAACTTGTTCTACCAGAGCATGTAACTTGAAGAACGATATCAGACTTACTTAGAACTGTAGAGTCTTCTTCAGACTGTGGTTTCAGAACAAGCCCAGTCTCATTTAGATTATTTTCTTGGGCTTGTTCCATCACGGGTTTGTCACGTTGTACCAAGTCTGACTCTTTGTCTTCATTACTTGGCGACAACTCGTTTTTCACAGTTGCGGTTGTGAGAGAGGTGCCAATCTTCGAACCCACAGAGGTAGAAGGGGTAAAATTGGAATCATCAAGCCTCTCCACATCTAAGTCATGAGCTGCCTTTGGCACAATAGCCCCTTCTTCCACTGGTTGTTCTGAAGCTTTCACCTTTAGTTCTTCAGCATTCTCAGCCAGTGTCTTGAAAGAAGTAGGTCGTTTACCATGTTTCCTACGTGGTGACTTTTTGACAGGAGGATCTCCTTCAACAAGATTGGTCTCCAATTTAAATGGTCCAGCCTTGTCGTAACTTGCATCACCCGGAGCAAATTTTATAGGTGACTCTTCCAGTTTGGATGCATTGTCCTTTGTGGGACAGACCTTCAGATCAGATCCAATCACCTGGTTACGGTCACTGGTGGTCTCCTCAATTGGCACTGTGAGGTAGGAATTCGTATCTCTTGTTGCAGACTCAGGGGAGTCTGTTTCTGCTTCGTGGCTGGGCAGACTTTGCTTGAGACTTTCTCCGACCAGACTTGTACCCTCCTGAACGGTGTTGAGATCGTTCATCTTGGTAGTCGGTATTCTCGCTTTGGGAATAGGTGAGTGGTTCTTGCAGAAAAGAGACGGTGGTATAAGGGTACTATGGGTCTCTGCTACCAAGACAACATTAGGGAACTGCGTATCGGTACTACCTTCACATTCAGACTGCTCGTCCTCTAGAGCTGCTATGCAACGAGCACCCAGTTCATCAAAGACCTGGTCCATGAGGGGATCGCCAGTGCTGTATAACCCCTCAACATCTTCGTCTTCTGTTTGGGCAGGAAGGCATTCAGCTTTAATTTCATGAGGGACTTCGGTTTTGCAGTCGGGAGGATCAACAAGCCATTTGTCCAAGTCAGAGTCAGGAGGATTAGGGACACTATGCAAATTAGGAAAGGGAATGTAAACAACGTTACCAGACATAACACTCATCCTTTCCTGTACTAGATCGATTAGAAAATTAATTTCGGGAATCAGGGCAATGTAATTATTGTGCATGCATCTTAGCTGTTTCTGCATAAATGATAAAGATTTGTTACGTGACGTTTCTTTAAGAGACACACAAAGAAGTTCATTCACCCTATTTATCACAGGGGGCTTTCTCAACCATTTTTTGCAATTAGGTAGCAGAGAAAACAAAGGGTCACATATTTGTTTGTGATAACTTTGCAGTTCAGTGATAAGTCCACATAATACGGATTTCTGAACTTGGAAAGAAACAGTTATAGTAGACAAACATAAGGCAGAGGCCTTTTCTATCTGCCGCTGGATATGTTTTAACTGATCATAACCAGTCTTAATGAGTGCATACTCTTGCTGTGAATCAGCGTACATACCAACAGTTTTATCCATCGTGACCCTGGACATTATTCTCTGCTGGTTCCAAATGGCCAGATCATTATGTAATGACATGAAGGGGTCTGAAACAAATGCACATCTAGCTAGCTTTAAATAAAACTTCTGATAACTTTTTTATCAGAATTTTTTTTTTCTTAATGACCACTAAATCCAACGAATGTTGAAATGCAATATAAAAAGACAAAAATATTGTGTATTCAGGCGCTTAGAATAGATTATAGTGGAAAAAATAGTGCTGCTACCACCAATGTGCAATCCTCTCACAACTTAGCACAAGTACAACATATGGTAATAGGCTGAGTGGTGGGTGAACCGACACCAGTCAATAGGTGGAGCGCTCAAAGTGAGATAACTCACCCCCCTCTTGGGCTGTATGAATAACCTAGAGGTGGGGATAGAAGAGAATAGCAATATTGTGTGATATGTTTGGATTAATAATAGAGTGGTTTTAAAAGATATAGATCCACTCACATGGTTCTGAGCCAAAGCAGGATAGGCTCAGATCGCTTGAGCAGGCGTGTTTAGGGTAACACGGAACCTTACACAGGAAAAGTGTCACACTGTTCCTTTAAAAGATAAAGTGCCAAATTTGGTGCAGTATGTAAGGATAATGCAATTTAGGTGACAGGGTACAGGAAACTGCTCACCTGGTTCAGAGCCTAGACCCTGGCTCTGAGTGTATTAGCATATCTGTTAGTAAGGGGACACTAAACCCTGTAGGTAGATAACAGGAACACAGGATATTTCGTCAACAGGAGGAGGTTGAATAAAAATAATTTATTTTAAGTAAATAAAAAACTTGTATAAATAAAATCAATATATAAAAACAATAATTTGGAATGAGTCCTCAGTCCTGTAGAGTGTCCGAGACGCGTTTAGCCGGTCGGCTTTGTCAATCGGTGTAATCCTGTGTCCTCCTGTTCCTCTTATATACCTTCAATAAGTGTTTGATTGCAGATCTCTTCAGTTTCTAATCGGCCGCGGCTGCGTTCCGTATCACTTCCGCTTATGTCATCACGTGTTGCGGTCTCATTCCTTTCGCCCATATGTGGGTAAGTTCATGGCCACCGTTTTGTTTATGGGCAAAAACGGCTCTGTATATATATGAAAACGTCCCTCATACAGAGTGACGAACAAAAGTGGAAATGGGTAATACAAAAGGTATAATTAGTATATCAATAGGACTTAATTGTACCAAAGATTAGAGGAATCAATAAGTGTATGATAAATAAATAAAAGATACTTGCAACCTTCGCATAAAAATGAATGTGTATACATACATATACATAAATGTTTATACTATAACATGTAACGTTTTAATCCTCAAATGGTGGATATGTATTTGCCTAATGATACTTGATATCAAGGGTTAACTTCAGTATTTGTTAGATTAGATTAAAAAATGGATCACCTTTATACATTAATTAAAGAGACATCTAACTGCTTAAAGGGTTACTGGTGTAATATAAATTCCAATATGGGTACTGAGCCTACAGATTTAAAGAGATGTATAGTCTCTATAAACTTAAGGAGATCTAACTAATCAAAGTTTTCATATTTACACAAAAAAGTGGTTCAAACTCAATTTAATTTGATTTCTTGTTCTCTTAAAATCTTACTGTAATAATCTATTATATTACAGATGTGTATATGGCTGTACAGCCATCGATATACTTAACATTTTTCTTTCATGTGGAGACTAGGGATTCTCCTTCCAGTATAGTAGTCATGTACATGAGAAATCAGGAAAGACGCAAAACAGCAAGCTAATAGAAGCTGTGCTGAGGATGCAATCAGCTTGCAGAACTGTTTCATGAATGTAACTACTAGCGACTTGTGAGCTAAATAGTTGAGCAGCAACGTTTAGAATATGCCCAGAATGAGAATCTCAGTGAAACTATGGCAGACCAAGATTGGCTGACAGTTCTCATCCACTTCCTGGTCCCTGCAGAATTTATCTACCTTGCAGAAAACAAAATAATTTCAGAAAGTTAAGGAATATGTCAAGCATCATAGCTACTTATCTTCCACACATACCTTATGGACCTTATGGTGGAAACATGACACTGAACTGCAAATACCAGAAACCTTTGCTGTGCCCAAAAAAGAATTGCTGTTCAGGGATGTACCTAGAATTGCAAAAGATAGTGATTGATGACTTATCATGAATGTCGCTTTCATTACTAGGTAAAGGTCACTGCAGAATCTTCAACATCTTGAGATTAAGAGCACAACCCATACTGCAGCCTTTTATTACTTACTAACTACGCTGTAGTTATTCAAAACATCATATAGCGATTTTACTATTTTTGTGGAAAGTTTTGCACATTGATATTCAATGTACATAATGTTAGATTGGAATATACCAAACCTCAGCATTGGTCTATACGGATTTACTGCCTCATGCAGAATATATTTGCTTATGGCGCCATCTAATGACCACTTCCATGCTAAGTAAATGGAATTGAATTTGCAATTCACATTAGTGCATGAGCATAAGAAAGAAAATGCGTTAAAGTTAATGTAACTTATACTTGCACACGTGCGGATATGCTGGTGGCATTTTTTGATGATATCCCCTTCAGTGACACTGTGTATGACAAAGCCAGAACAATTTTAATATATTGTACTGATTGACTTCTGAAAAGTCTATATTTAAATGTCACCATAGTTAACAACAATGCTGTAACAATGCCACGTTAAAAATAAAAAAAACTTTTAAATGATTTATGTATTAAAATTCCCATAGACAGGGGGGCGTGGCTAACCACGGAGCAAGATGGTCGCATGAACCCTTTGCTCCTCCAACAGGGCGCCTAATCCAATGCTATCATAGCGAACTAAGCAGCATCCACTGCAATTAATCAAAGATGTCGCACCACAGGAATAAGAGGAGCTCGGCAAAACCGGACAAGCTCAATTTTTTTAGCCAGAAAAGCGCCCATGCGTCTCTGGCGGCACAGGCCTCGACGGACCCCACGGATCCCGAAATGGAGGATGACGACCAGGTCACTCACCCATCACACTCATCTGACAAGTCACCGATCACGAAAGCAGATCTAACAGCAGCCCTGGAGATACTCTCCACTAAGCTCATCACCACATGGCAACACACGGCGGACTCCATGCGCAAGGACATCCAAGAACTTGGCAAGCGGACGTCGCACATGGAAGACAAGTGCGACGAGTTCGCTACCGCGCACAACGATCTGGCCACAAATGTGGAATACATGGCGACAGAAATCACTAGACTGGAGGACAAAATAGCTGACTTGGAGGATAGGTCACGCCGGAACAACCTCCGATTAAGGGGAGTCCCCGAAGATGTTACCACCGACGAACTGCAGGCCTATGTGAGGAAGCTGCTGCACGCTTATGCCCCAGAAATACCGGCAGACATGCTACTGGTAGATAGAGTACACCGTATCCCGAAGCCCCGGCATCTCCCACAGACGACGCCCAGAGATATACTGCTTCGAGCACACTATTACCACATTAAGGAACATGTACTCAGAAGCAGCAGAATGAGGGAACAGCCTCCAACTGATTACCCCGATATCAAAATCTATGCGGACCTGTCAGCTGCTACCCTTAAAAAACGGAGGGAGTTTTCCCAAGTTACTAACACACTGCGGTCGCGAGGCATCAGATACCGCTGGGGTTTCCCCACTAAACTGATTGTTACTAAAGATGGCGGCACGACGGTGATGAATACCCCCGCAGACGGCAAAACGAAATTACTCGCATGGAATATACCGATGGAACCAGTGACCAACTCTACGAGTCAAGCAGGTACATTAAAACGGGACTGGGACAAACCTAAGCGCTAAATGGATACCAGTTGAAGGCCTGGTCTACAAATGTTTATGGCCTTATAACAAGGACTAAAAAGAACTTTATAGAGACGATGCGACTTTCCTCTTTTTTTCTTAAAACTTTCCCTTTTATGGCCCTCAGCGACGGGCTTGGAGTGCCCCAGGCGCGGGATCCCTCAGGGGGTCTTGGCGGCCAGGGGAAGCCGGACCAGGTTCTTCCGCCATCCCTGTGACGAAGTGTACGCAGAGCAGTGGCAAACGCGGGGGAGTCTGGTCTGGCTGTCTGCCAGTAGTGGAGGAATACCCTCGTTCTGACCCGACACTGCCTTTAAAGAAGAAAACATTCGGAAGACGAGCACCCTGAACCTACTCACGCTCGGATGTTGCGAGCACGCAAACTGCAAAGTGAACGGCCTGATAAACGGACTGAGCAGGGAAATCCTGCCAAAGGACACACTCCAATAATTGGGGTTCACCCGGATCGGGGTGACCCCGAGGTAACAGAGACCTGCACTTCAGGCTCCCTGAAATGTATTGAGATGTGTTATGTAGGGCTTTTGCAGCATAGAGGGGGAAACTAGCGATAGGAGTGACAGTTGGTTAGGTTGTGTTTGGTAAACTAGAAATCGCTCATGTGTTAGGCTATGAGGGTGTAATACACAACAAGGTAACCCCATATTATGGCAATCACCCCCACACCACCCATAATTGGTCCCCTCTGGTAACCGAGGACAACTAACAAACTACAGGCCTCTAGACAGGGGCGGAAAGTAGGCCCAAACTCGGACGGAAGTCCCCAGAACCCAATATACAATATACAGTGAGGCGATTCAGCCATTCACACGACACACCCTGCACCCAGTGGATGCACCTATCAAAATACCCATAGGCGCCCGATAGCCACGTATATGGTAGAAAAATATTTCTTCCATCCCTCGTTAGTGGTAACACCACTTACTGTCTCCACGCGAGACGTTCTGTACATAGTTCTCAGTTTCAACCCCAGTTTATCCACCCCACCCCAAGATGCCATAGACCGGCAACCAACTCATACAGGGCCGAACCTTATCCCCAAATTTTTCCTTTACCACCTTGAGCATGCAGTGCTACATTGCCAAGTACTCCACTATTACCTGTCTAAAAGATCGTTACACGAAGCGCAAAAGACCTCCCCTCCACAGGGAGGTGGAGATATATTAATACCAGATCATTCTGCAGCAGAGCTCCCTTGTTATTCATAAATGGTGAACATAATGTCTATTAACACACGGGGCATGAATACGCCACATAAAAGGAGACTCCTCATAGAGGAAGCAAAACATACTAAAGCTGATATACTGTGTTTACAGGAGACTCATTTTATACACAATAAGGTTCCTACATTTGCGGGCAAAGAGTATCCAATACAATACCACTCCACATATTCCTCAAAATCCAGGGGGGTGTCCTTTCTTATCCACGCTTCGGTCACATTCGAACTTTTGAGCCTCAGAAAAGACGCACAAGGCAGATATCTAATACTGCACTGTAGTATTAACAATGATTTATATACTTTGGTTGGGATATATGGCCCAAACACTAATCAGAAAAATTTCCTCCAGAGAGTACTACACAAAATTCCCACTACGTACCCATCCTCCACAATTGTATGTGGGGATTTAAACCACATTCTACAGCCTAAACTAGACTCCACACAGACAGCAGGTCCTTTGCGTTGTAAATCACTATGCAAACATGCCACGGCCTTAACAAAACTCCTTATGGAATATAATTTATATGATGTGTGGAGAACACACCATCCGAATGATCGGGAGTTTACATATTACTCCTCCGTACATAAAACGTACACTCGAATTGATTTTATATTCGTATCAGGGGACCTGCTACCGACAGCCCTACAAAGTGACGTAGGCAATATAGTTTGGTCTGATCACGCACCCATTACGCTAACATTACTAGATAAATTCAAATCACGGGCAACTTCCCAGTGGCGCCTGAATGAGGCCCTTCTGCGAGACCCCAAATTTAAAGCTAAACTTACAGAGGAGATTACCACATTTTTTGATATCAATGACACACCAGATGTCTCCTCGGCCACGGCATGGTTAACGCACAAAGCGTTCGTCCGTGGCCTCCTGATTAGCCAGGCGTCCTACCTCCATAAACAAGCTAAAGCAAATTATGTTTCCCTTGTCAGACAGCTTAGAAACGAAACGCTCATACAGATATCCAGCCCGTCCGTGGCCACCCAACAAAATATAGATCAAATTAAACAACGATTGAATGAAATTCACCTCCATACATCCGCCACTATTGCCAATAGACTCCAGCTCCGAACATACACACAGGGCAATAAGGCGGGGAAAGCTTTAGCAAATCTTTTACGCCATAAACGACAAAATTCCAAAATACCGTTTTTGCTTAATCCACAAGGAAATAGAGTATACGACCCCTGTGGTATTAATGACCTACTAGCCGATTATTATGACACATTATATAACCTAAAAAAGGATGACCATACGCACCAGCCAACTCCCTCGGACATTGACTCCTTCTTAGAAGGTATACGCACACCACAACTCACACAACAAGAGAGATCTTTATTAGAAGAACCCATTACCCAAAATGAAATAGCAACTACAATTAAGGCACTCCCGAAAGGGAAATCCCCAGGCCCTGATGGGTTTACTAACGCTTATTACAAAAGCTTCTCTCACGTGCTAACCCCTATGCTAGAGAAACTTTACAACACGATCACCCAGACAGGTAAAATACCGCAAGAAATGTTGTTAGCGCATATTACCACTCTCCCTAAACCTGGGAAACCACCACACAAAAGCCAAAATCTAAGACCTATATCGCTCCTAAACACAGATTTGAAAATATTAACTAAAATATATGCCAACAGAATAGGGACACTCCTGCCCAAACTAATTCAAGACGACCAAGTGGGGTTTGTACGGGGCCGTCTGGGCTCAGACGGGACCAGGAAACTGGTCAACATCCTCCACAGTATCCAGCTTTCCGGGGTACCCAGTGTGGCACTGTCATTAGACGCGGAAAAAGCGTTTGACAGGCTACACTGGGGATATCTAACGGCAGTACTACAGAAATTCGCTTTCCCGGAGAGTTTAATTAGACTAATATTGGCGCTATATGACAACCCCTCAGCAAAGATAGCTAATGGGGGTTTTACCTCCAAACCTTTTAGGATCTCAAATGGATCTAGACAGGGATGTCCACTATCCCCACTGTTGTACATCCTAGCATTGGAACCGTTGGCCCAGCATATTAGAGACTCCACTGCTATTGAAGGGATAACCATAGGGGGGAAAACGCACAAAATCACCTTGTTTGCCGACGATGTAATGTTAACCGTATCACAACCAGATGAATCATTGCCAAAATTGCAAGATATACTAACAAAGTTTGGGAACTGCTCCTATTACAAACTTAATGTTACCAAAACCCAAGCCCTGGGCCTCAATCTCTCGGCCACCCAAATTGCTAACCTACAAAAAAAACACTCATTTGACTGGAGACGAGACCACTTAACTTTCTTGGGAATTCACCTCACACCCTTGACAGGGCAGTTATACAAAGCAAACTACCTACCACTACTCAAAAATATTAAGCAACAGTTATGCAGTTGGAAGGGCAAATATGTCTCCTGGATAGGCAGGATAGCAGCAATAAAGATGATGATCCTACCCAAGCTGCAATACCTATTCAGGACGCTTCAAATCCATGTACCGAATAACTTTTTTGTTGACACACAACGCCTACTAAATAAATACATCTGGGGGGGAAAGCGCTCCAGAGTGGCCGCAACCACGATGTACAAACCCTTCAGAGAAGGGGGGATGGGGGTACCAGAAATTAGGAGGTACTACACGGCAGCTCTCACGAGTACACTCATAGCGACATTCCACCATGCAAAGACACCACCATGGCACCAAATTGAAAAGGCACAGGTGGGTGGCATAGCGATGTCCGCACTGGCATGGATCCCCAAAAATAAAAGGCCAAAATATAGGAACGTCAGCCCAACTATAACGGCTACGTTGGCCGTCTGGGACAAGCTCATTAAAAAACGATATCCAGCTGCCTATTTTTCCCCAGCACTACCAATCCAAGCATTTGGCGTTCTGATACCGGGATTTGACCATGAACTATGGCAAAACCATGGGGTCAGAAGCCTCTCCCAATTAATGTCGGGAAGCCAATTGCTTACTTATGACTCACTTTCCGAAACGTTTAACTTGCCCCATAAAACATACTACGCTTATTTACAACTACACTCATGGGTGCAGAAACATGTTACAGCAGATAGGACATGCGGCCAAAGTGGTACCCTATCATTACTAGAGAAAGTATGTGTCACTACCACACCACCACAAAAACTACTATCTCTCATGTACAAAATGCTTAGTACTGATACCCCACCCAAAACTCTACAATTTGTACGAGCGTGGGAACAAGAGTTACGGGTAGATATATCAAACGAAGCTTGGTCAAGAATACTACTAGCCCACAAACAACTAACATTGAACGCATCTCATGTAGAAACAAGTAGAAAAGTACTATATCGTTGGTATGTAGTACCAATTATAATACACAAATATGACAGGGGGAAGTCTAAACTCTGCTGGAGATGCAACAGTGAACTGGGCACGATGCTCCACATATGGTGGACATGCCCCAATCTGAAACCTTTTTGGGAAAACACCTCGAGAGCCATTGAAGGCCTTACTGGCAGGACCATACCTTTCACACCAGAAACGTACCTACTACTAGCATTTCCTCAGGGCCTACAGAAAATAGACAGGTATCTCATGTATCATGTCATCATTGCAGCTCTTATGAACATAGGTAGATTGTGGCTAACAACAACCCCCCCGGACATTAATAAGTGTCTAGACTCAGTAGAGACCACTAAATCATATGAAATAGCAGCACGGCAAATACAAACAAAGAATCCATTTTGGCAAACAGCATGGGAAAAGTGGGATACTTGGAGAAAACCAGCCCAATAGAATGAGCGCTCAGGAAATCCTGAGTAAATTGATTTCTCAGCGTAGACCGGTCTTAAAACTCCCTTCCCTCCTCACCCCCCCCCCTCCTCCACCCTCTACCCTCCCCCTTTCCCACCAGTTGGTTAAAGTTAACAATAGGTGATAACTGAACCTACCTTATTAACGCTGAGCGGTGAATGTATAGCATTAGAAAAATCGGCAGCTAAACTTAATGGTACCAATTTTTGTTTAATGTATTGAATAACTTGGTTGGCACGGCTATGGCGTGAAATACTATAGACTTGTGTTGATCTCCTCTGTGAAATCCATTACTAACTTATGTACTCAATCTCTATACGTTTAAAGTTTTATTATCTGTGAAATAATATCCTAAATGTTAAATGGAATGTACCGCATGCCTTGTCAAGGTTCAGTTGTATTAACGATTGTATTAATGATACTATATACTTGAAAACTCAATAAAAAATATTGAACAAAAAAAAAAATTCCCATAGACTTTAATGGCGACTTCTGTAGATTAATAATATAAAAAGCTATTTTCTAACAGATTAGAATCACTTCTGATACTAAATCAAACACATTAAATTGAGTCTTATGTTAGCGTCTTCATTGTAACAGCATCAATGTAAATGGCAGTGTAATAAAAACAATGACATGGTTGAGTCACTATAAGAGACACTTCCACAATATGGACATATTGTGTTAAGCCCACCACTGCTTCACAGTACCCCGATATCGGTGGGTCTTACATTTATTCCAATGTGGGAGACAAATCAAATAGACCTAGTGCTGAATAATAGACCTAGTGCTAAATAAGCTGAATTGTAGCGCTAGCCCTATTTGATTTGTCTAGCACTATACACTTTAGCTTATTTAGCACTATAACTATTTGATTTGTCTCCCACGTTGAAATTAGTGAAGGACCCATCAATATTGGGGTACTGTGGTGGGCTTAACACAATATGGCCATATGTTGGAACTGAATCCTCGTATTTGTTTGCTTACATAGAATTTAGAAATGTATTTCATGAATACACTGTTCCTAATCTGTATTATGTATAAATATTGGTCACTACAGCAGTACCATTCCTGCAAGATGCATGTTTTGCTTGTGCCCCCAATTCCCTTTTGTTTTTACTATAAGAGACCCTGAAATTAAAAGTTGTTGCTTGGCTGACACTTTAAATTTAAACAGTACTGGTTCATGATTTTCTATTACAGCACATTACATGCTTGGATCAAAAATCATAATCAATTTAAATATTATTATTAATGCTAATATCTCCAAAGAGCTGGGGATTTATTGGTTTAGTCCAGCATGGATTTGCAGCAAATACAAGTGGCAACAAAATTTAGTCTCTCTTATATCCATTGAACTAAACATAATTAGAGAAGGCGCTAATGGCCCTAAATTGCCATCGAAAAAACAACAAACTACTATCAGACGAAGTTGCTGATGACTCACAAGATAAACAATATTTGTGGTGCATTACCCAGAGCGTGCATTTTTTTAATGGTAGTGCTGCTTATGTGACTATAAATGAATACACAAATGGAATGGGTGCTGTAGCCAGACTCCAATATTCAGCATCAATATCTCCGCTGTAGACTCCTTGTAGCTGAAGAAGCAATACGATATCCAAGGCACAATCCCCCCAGTAACTGGACGACACGCAGTTCTGGGAGTCAACTGATTTTTATTCAGCCACAGCTGGCTTTTATGCAACTCCCCAGGCAAGGGGTTTCTTAAATTACATTGCAGGGGTTTCCCCCTAGTGGACCTTGTTGGGGACAGGGGACAAAGCAACATTTCACAGACTCCTTCTCTGTGCCTGGGAGATAATTGAGTAAGAACAACTCTTTAATTACATTATTTACAGAAAATATACAATATTGTAAAACCATATAACATACATGTTAATATCTCAGAACTCCATGAAAGTTAGTTCACCTAATAGCAGGGATCTGAGCACCTACTTTGACCAAATATCACTCAGACCCGTTAGGTAGATTAGGAACGCCATTCGAGTGAAGTTTAGACTGGTCGACCACGAGGTGAAGCCCTAAAACAGTTCCAGAGGATTTTAGGCTTTGACCGGTCTTCTCGGAGTTCTTGCACGAATGCCGATGAAGTCTCCCCCTGACTGCTAACATATGAACGTTCCCCCTTGTTCGGTAGTTTAGGTCTCCTGAACGCCGTTCTCCTACTCGTTCGGGAAGTTGAATGGGCAGCGGTAATAATTTACTGGGTGTTTGCAGAGTCCAATAGCCGAAATTAGTTCTAGGCCGTCGATGACCATATACCGCTGCCCACGTTCGAGAGGTAAGATGGCCGCCGTTTGTTTGCACACGTGCGTTCGGTAATATGAATGGTGGCCACACAGGGGGAATTCTTCGTTAATGAGCAATTTGTGGTTAACAGCCAGGGGAGGTCGGTTGTTAAAATAACCGAACTCAGGGACCACACAGATGGGACTTCAGTAAACGAACGAGGGATACGGACATCCGAACAAAGGAAGGGAAAAGGGCCATTCTGCTACAGGTGCAAACAAAAATGATTTAAAATTATTTATAAAGTATTAGATATTAGATATCTTTGCTTAAAATAACGTATCTAATAAAAATTAGGGTTTTAGGGATTCCACTGTGCAGGGCCGGTGCAAGGATTTTTGCCGCCCTAGGGAAAAAAAAATTGCCCCCCATAAGTCCTGCCCACCATGTGACATCACAATGCCCCGCCCATATGTTTTGCAATATGGGCCAACGCCAGTGCGGCACACAGTGTCTTTTATCTGAAAAGGCAGTGTGTTTACATTAAAAAGCCTGCAGGCACAGACTATTAAGCTGTAGTGCTTCTGGTGACTATAGTGGCCCTTTAATGTGAGGTAAATGAGAGATTAGTGTCAGTAATAATATAATGGATTGCCTACTTACCACCAGATGAGGACAAGAGGATGATGATGGGCTCAGGCTGCAGTCTGGCTCCACTGATCTGGTGTAGAAGAGGATCTATGGAGACTGTTTGTAACAGTGCTCACAAAAATCAATGAACACGAAGCAGCTCAATTTTTGGGGCCCCTTACACAGCTCAAGGTCTGGTCACCCAGTGTCTGACCGTGAGCATGCCCACAAGGCCCACCCATAAGTCCACCTACATGGCCCACACCTGAGTTCGCTCATAGGGAGTGGAGTGTATGTGTGTGAGGAATGCATTGTGTGTGTCTGGGTGTGTGTGTAAGGGATGCAAGGTGTGTTTCTGTTTATGTAATGTAATGCAGTATGTGTCTGTAAGGGGTGCATTGAGTGTGTGTAAGAGATGCATTTTGTTTCTGTGTGTGTAAGAGAAGCAGTATTTGTTTCTGTGTGAGTAGGAATGCATTGTATGTTTCTGTGTGTGTGTGTGTGTGTGTGTGTGTGTATGGATGCATTGTGTGTTTCTGTGTATGTGTAAGGATGCACTGTGTATGTGTCTAGTTTGAGAGAGAGGGTTTGTGGGGTAGGATAGGGGTTGAGAGGGGAGCAGCTCCTTATTTATTTTTTAAAGTGCTTTCCCCTCCCATTTTTGTTTCACGTTTTGTGTCTAGTCTAACATATATAATAAAGATATTGATTATTAAACACTTTGCACTTTCTAATTAAGTTTCTACTCGATATGTGGGTAAAACCTTTTGTGGTTGTTTGAGACACGATATCCGCGTGATTTTGCACCTGGATTCCTATTCTCAACATATCCATTCAAGGTATCCTCCCTTTTCTTCTAAATTATCTGGGTTATGCCCATATTACCCATACTTACATACTTAGTCCCTTTCTGACTTCAAGGCCAGGTTGTTCTGTCCCTTGAGTCTCTTTTTCGCTGATTGTTCAAAGCGGAAGTAAGGGAATCTCAGTAGTGTTGGTTTCAATGTTTCTCTACGAGAAGCATTCTATTGGCTGAGGATGGTGATTGTTGCACATGTGTCTTAGGACTACAAGGCAGAGCAAAGAGATTGTCTCCTCTTGCCTAAATTTAAGGTAACGTTCAATGTGTGAGGAACGAGAGGAAGGAGGAGGCTACTAAACTAACTCCTTCACATAAAATATTTCACTGGTATCCCATCACATTACTGCTGGCAAGATCAAACAATATTACCCCAAAACTGAGGTGAGATTGCCTTTAATTGCAAGACTGGCTCTTACAATCCTGGATCCCAGGAATCCAGAAATTCAAGTCCCATTGTCAATAGATATGTCTGTCTTAAAATCTAAAAAAATTGTATTCTAGAACTGAATATTTAAATGAGTTTTCAATACTGATCCTTCTAATTGGTACTCTATTGTGTAATTGTTGAAATCCCTGCATACATACAGGTGACATAACACAATAGATATAATTAAGTCTGAGTAAATATGGGTTTCCCTGTGGGCCGTATGCAGACCACTTGGTCGCCAGAATTTCTGATTTAGTACAAACAACTGTGATGTCAAGAGTGCAAGAAATAGAGAAAAGGGTATCCCTGGTGTAGTACCGAACATACTATATTATTCTACCGGTTGAGATAAATATATACACAAGCATCAAAATAATATCATATTGAGTCTCCTTACTATTTGCGTTGCATCAAATGGTGAAATAAACTAAATTGCTAAAGTTTTTTGTATCAAGACATTTTACAAATCAATCTATATCTTTATGTGTTTCAGGGTAAATCATATCCTTTCCAAGGTCCATTCCCTCCTATGTGGAACCCAATTGTCTATTTGGATTACAACAATCTGTGGAGAACCATGGATGAAATGGGGAAAGAGGTACCATTTAAAGTATTATTCACAATATCCTAACCAGCAGTCATAACTCTTTCAGGTTTTGCCTATTTTTTTACTCACAGAGCATACAGCCTGGCAAAGGTGCATTTAAGGAAGTTTTAACCTTATTATCAATTATTGCACTCTTACCCATTTGCTTACAGCTACCTTTTTCAATTCTACCTTATTTTAGGTCCTTATTAAAGTTTTCTCCACCAACCGTATGTCCTTTAATGGGGCCTCTTATCACCCAATATGCTCCTTAAAAGATGTATTCACCCATGATAGTGTTCTACCCCATCTTCTTTTTCATTATATTTTCTAATTTTATGCTTCTTACTATCACTCTTAAAACTGGACAACCTGTGCAATCCCTACCTTAAGCAGAAATGATAAATCACTATGTACAGCCCTCTTTTAATAATTCATAGTTGTTCAACATGTGCAGAATGAGGGAAATATTTAGCTATAAGACTTACTGAGCATTCCTATTGTAAAGTTGCTTGTAGATAGCCATGTGTATATGATGGGCTTATTTTATCTACTACACAGCACAGCAGTGGAAAAGTGTATACAATTCCCTTTCCAACTAAAATAAATGCATATAAGATAAATAAAATGACTATTTCAATGATGTAGAAATAGGAGATGTATGGAATGTAATTGTGATCTGGGGTAGAGTAGCATTGGGGGTCCAGCATCGTTGTATACCGATAATTTATTCAGTGAGATCTGAGATATCCTCCACGTACCCGGTACCTTGTCAAGGCTTAATTTGGCTGAGGGTACTAGGAGTTTTCATACTAACCTATACCAGGACGACCATTGAGCTGCCAGTTTAACGTCTTCAATATCTGCATGTTTGCATTACTAAAAAAAATAATAACATTTTCTTTTTATAAACAGTATTGAAAACAAATCAGTATTTACATCTTTCATGATATTTATTCTCAATATGAGGCACTGTACTGTTATATTTGTTTTGATTTTCCTACTGTTTTATTTCTGCTCAAATCATTTATTAGCACCGTTCTGTTTTGCTCGCCTCATTTAATCTGTTACTTGTTTTTACCTTGCACTGGAATAATATTATTACAGCTTGTTAGGTTCCCAAGCGATTGACAATCCAGGCACATACACTGTAAATACACATAATACTCCACCAGTCAGGCTGTGGGTTTCACTGATGTGCAAACAGTGGGATCTCTATTTCACAGACTAGATTATTTCTGAGTATAGTTCAGTTGTTTGTGATCTGCAATTCCCAGTGATGTTCAGCCACTCTAAAACCTGTATTGCATTTCGCAAATATTTAAGACGCCAGGATTAGAAGGTATATCTGCAAATTAATCTAAATAAAATACGGTATGAATATTAAAGAAAATAACTTTGTTAAAGGAAATCTGTCATCATATTTTATTATTACTGAAAACAATTTCACAAAGCTGAGAATCCACACCCGAGTTACAACGTGTGACAGATTTACTGAGTTGCTGCCATTTTCAGATCTGGCACAGAGTTCCAGGCGTGTGGCTGGTTAGTCGCAGTCTCACAAAACATAGTTCCTGGTGCTCTGGGGAGGACAGCACAACATTATATGTCCCTGGACAGCTTATCACCGAGCACCCTGAGCAACCATTTAGCGCCCTGGTGGGTGGTCGGGGAACCAAACGATACTCAATCAAAGATTCACTAAATCGCGGTACATTGCCAATCCAACAAACAGTTCCAGAATGTTTTAGGTGCTTGATGTGTGGAATGGGTCCAGGTTATCAAAATAGGTCCCTGATTCCAGCTGAAAGGCAAACTAGGTTTCAGGGGGTCTCCTTAACCCCTTCCCATAGTGATAATAACCCCTTTTTGTCTTTTTTGTTGGAATTGAGTTCTGTGGCCCGTACAAATTAATAACACTTTTTAGTGCACCTCCTGGCATAGCCATCCACCATGGGTGTTGCCAATTTAACCTTGTACAATATGAAAGCCCTGAAACCATCCAAGAGTACATTTTTTGGGGGAATGACTGGCGCTTACACATGAATTCAGGATTTGTAAACACGCACTTATTCTTGATTACATACTTGTTTTTTGGTCTGACAAGTGGTATTTCTGGCCAAAGGGGATTAAAGATACCTGCCTTCGCAGAGCAAGGGGATGCCAGGAGTGACACTGACAAGAGGTATTTACAAACATGTATGCATTTTAAAATAATACACACTACAGCTATAATGCTTGAATGAATGTGTTTTATTTTTATTGATGCACTATATTTTTATGACGAAAGAAAACCCTTTCATGTGTTATGCATTGTAGATTCCAAATGAGGCTCCGTGGGCTGCACCGCATGCTGAGGAATGGGACACAATAACAATGAAAGAGTTAATTGATAAGATTTGCTGGACTAAGTAAGATTCATTTATTGTCCGTAGAATAAATTCTAATATATTATACAGTGGACCAGTGTACTGCCATTTTGAAAAATGTACTCATACTGTGTTAAAATAAAAGAATTGTCTTAGAGTCATTTGAATTTTAGTAGTTTTAATAGTTACCTAAAAACTAAACAGCACGACTCATACAATAAGTTGTGTTATATTTCAGAAATACATTTTCTAGCAATGTGTTTGCTGGATAAATGTATAACAGAAGTCAGGTAGTTCAAGAATATGTTAATGTAACTTCTATGCAAGGTACCATGACCATTGAAAAGAAGAACAAGCAAGCATCACAATGAATATGTTGTTTTAGCTAAATCAAAGGGTTTAGGTCAGAGGTTATTAGTAAGAGAGGAATGGGATTGTGGTAAACATTTGAGGTATGGCAGGAGCATTTAAATGGGAGCATCACATAATTACACACAGAACATTTTTATATATATATATTTACACACTTGTTCACTGAAAGATGCTTATAATTTTTTATCCATTTTTTTTATGATAGGCAGCATGTAGGCATCATAATGTTCAGCTCAAAATATTTTTTTATTAGACCATATAAAAAAACTAATATGCGTTTCTTGCCTTACTGTATAAATTTATGTCAATGTTCATTACCAGACAAACCATAAGCAATCATGTAATTTTTTATTGCATGGATGTACTGATTAAATTCATTCAAAGGTTGCTATAGCAACATGTGATAAAAGGGTTGCATGCTCGTGATATCTTACCCTATCTTCTATAATTGAGAGGTAATTGATTAAAACAGTCATGAGATCACGAAAGGAAAGAGCGAGCACCTACAATTTTAATTTCAGTGTACTTAATAGTTGTAATGTCAGAATCACTGTGAAAATGAATGCTGTATCGACAATGTCTCAAACGTAACTTTACTTTGTTAATGTTTACAGGTGTTTGTATAATTTCATTTACATGTTTGTGTGTGTGTGCATGTGTGTAAACCTGTGTACATTTTTACCTTGTAGTTCCCAAATGTTTTCATGATTGATTTGCATATGTTATTTGCCACAAATACATGAATGTTTGTTACATTTGGTGTGATTTTTCCAATTTTTTTCCCCAGTGCAGCAAAGAGGTTTGCTGCTCTTTTTGTGAATGTGAATGTAACTGCAGAGCCTCATGAAGTGTCGGCACTTTGGTTTCTGTGGTATGTAAAGCAGTGCGGAGGCACCACAAGAATATTTTCCACGTCTAATGGTGGGCAGGTAAATAAAACAATGTTTTTAATACTTATTTTAATTTAGCCCTGGCATATGTTGTCTTATTAATGTCATATGATCGTGACTCTTTCGTTATCTATCATGAAAAAACAACCTTACCGTCAGGGTTAATATCAGAAATAGCTGAAAGGGTTAGATAATTTTTGTATTTTGTGTCTTTTTCTCACACACTTATTTTTTTTTCTATCAGCTCTTCTCTCTTATTTTCCTGCTGCACTCTCTCCGTTTTGTCCGTTATAGTACCCTCATGTTCTTCTTTAAACCCACCCCCTTATGGTTTCTATGGCCATTTTTGTCCATATATTTGTCTCTGACCCATTTTTGCCATTTGTTTTTCATCTATTTCATCTATTTATTGTGATTTCCTTTGTAATGTTTGGCACTCAAACACTGATCTATTTAGATCAGCGTATAAACAAAATTTTAAAACATATTGTAAAACATATTTTAAAACATATTGCTTTAACCAATAATAACTAATAATAATTAATGGAAAAAAATAAAATACAAAACACAATTATGTTAGCGTCTATATTTTGGAATTTGTAGAAAGCACTGACTTATGGTACTCATGTAATTAAAGACAGATGATTTATCTTTTTAAAATATATAAACAGCGTTATTTACTTTTATTAATTATCTTTTTTCATATTATTTTTTTAAGAGATCAGGATAACATGTTTTTATAGTCAAATATCGTTAGTACACAATGCTTTGCCAGTACGGTTTACATTGTATCACAGCAAGGTCGGTTTTAGAGGCATACACTATTTGTACGATAATATGGTGAAGCTTACACTGAAGGAGTGCCGTACCGGTTAGAGGCCAATAATATTTGAATGACTGTATCCTTTCTCAAATTTATAAACTTAAGAACTATTCACTCTCACAAGAGGTAAAGAAATTGGAAAAAAATAGAAAAGAAGAGGTGGACACAGAAAGGCTAGAAGAAGTTGGGGGTGGTTAAAAAAAAAAAAAAAATGGGGGTTCCCTCCGTGCTCTTTGTCCATGTTCTAGCAGCCTTGTGTATGTGGCAGACCACACCCATGATGCCCGGTTGTCATACTTCACCCACATTTTCCACATTTTGTTAATAGTTGTTGTTGAGTTACGAGCCTGGATTGTGAGCCTGTCAATTAAGTATTTGTCTTTATTTGTATTATTATATTATTTTGTGTGCATCTCTCCAAACCATACCTGTGCTAGGGTCCGCCTTGTGGACAGTGTAATTTTATTCAGCAGTTTTTGTTCTTCCCTGGAGAGGTAATTCTTTGGTTTGACCAGTAGGAAGTAACAAGTTCTCTATCTACAAGTCTGTGTAGGGTGTCCGTCAACAAGTCTACCAACTATCTTCCAATAGTGCTGAACTTTGGGTCATGTCCACCACATGTATGAACCTTTTTGTCCACAATCTCTCCAGCATTTGTCTGTTGGGGACTTGTAATTATCTTTTTCGAAAGGTGTTTGGCAGCATATGGACATGTTTATTGTAGAAATCATAATCGAGTTTCAAACATTTGTAGACTTTTAATGCAATCATTCTAGATAATCATTTTCATAGCCTGTATCTATTTCTGTCAGAAAGCAATCGATAGACAAAGCTGATTGAAGGCTGAAGTGGTATTATTGGCCAGCATCTAAGTATGGTGCCATGAGGTATATTGATTTCTCCTCAAGAGACAACAGCAAGCTCTCTATATTCATATAGTGCTTAACTCCTTCATGACAACTGCCACACAGGGAATGGTGATTTCTCTAATATACCTTGTGAAAAGCCAAGCATACCCTGTTTAGCAGCTGTTTAAATTGTTGACAGAAAACAGGTCTCGCCATGGTTGGAGAGACCAAGCTATTTCTTGATGCACTATAGAAATAGCAATATGAAGTTCCTCCAAAGCATGCTATCTTGGGGATTGCCAGCCCCAGCAATTACTATGTCCTCAGCCAGCAGGCCTCACTTAACACAATATAGACCATGTTCTTGTTTTTTGTGTCATGTACTTAACTTTACAAGAAACCATATTTGTGAGGCCTTCCATTAATAGACTGAAAAGGCAACCATGCACCATAGGATAGCTTTGACAGTCATTCACAAATGATCCAATGCTGTGATTGACACCTGATGCTTGGTTGCAGCAGTGCACACTCAGCTGTCAATCATTGACTGGCTCTTAGGATCACCATGTGTTGTAACATTCTATTGTCCTTGATGATCACCAGAATTTCCTACCATGATCTTACAGTGCTATCCAGACGAAGCCATGCCCTTCCAGTACTGGGAAACACTCCACTGAAAGAAATATAAGGGAGTCAGTTCAGGAAAATGTCTTATCTTTGTTAAACATAGCAACGGTTTTATAATAACACACAGTAAAGGGGAGTCTAGGGGAGTATAATTAATTACCAATCAAATATTGACAACTATTAATTTACAGAACAGACAGCTAGTGTATGCATCTAACACATTATTGATGAAAAAAACGTATTTATGGGGCATTACTAGGTAGAAACTTCTTAGTATAGAAGGGTGTAGGGGAAGGGTCTTCAAAGAATAGAAGAGAACAAAGATGGTCATGTGCCAAGCCTACATATGTGACAATCTGGCAGGGTCAGGTGCAAAACTATGTATGTGACTTATTTGCAATGTACAAGGCTGTTAGTCTTATGATTCAGCTGAGCAGAGATTAACCCTATCACCATGGAAGCCAGTCACAGTGATATGGCAATGTGATTACTGTAACTGGCTTTCACTGAGATCACTCAATCAGAAGGCCAATCTACTACAATTTGGTATTAGGGTTAGAGTGGCTAAGGACTGCTAGGGTTAGGGATAGTTAGAATTAGCTTGTGTTAGGGTTAGTTTGGATTAGCTTGAGTTAGGGTTAACTAGAGATAGATAAAGTTAGCTAGGGTTAGTGTTAGCTAGGCTTAGTGCTAGATTGGCTTAGGGTTAGCTTGTGCTAAGGATATGTGTTTTTGTTTTCTTTTTGTTGCAAAATGTTTTACAAATTATGCAGTGTTGGAATAAAGTCTTATCTAGAGTGCGGTATCATATGTTCTTGTATATATTACTGAGGTATTAGGAGTGGGTTACCCAGATATCCAGCACCTATCTGATGGAAGAGTGCCTGTAGACTCTCTTTATTTGTAAAGTCTTATCTACTCTTATTTGACACTTTCAGATATACCTTCTCATTTAACCTAACTATATGTATTATTTTGGTTATCTCATTTTTTTGTACACTTATTTGCATGTACGACTTTAAATTACCAATATTTTGATATTTTAAGATCCTCGTTTGTTGCATATTTGAATACAAACTGAAAGGCTCTTCTAGGTATCCGAATTTAACATAAACAGTCCAAAAGTTGGAAAGAAATAATTTATTTACATTTGTTATATGATAGGTTCTTGCCTTATTTCACAATTTTGTAAATGATGTAAGGTACATTGTTTGCTTTATCAAGGAGAGAAAATTTGTTGGTGGATCTGGGCAGATAAGTGAAAAGCTTGCAGAATCCCTACAAGGTCGAGTCAAGTTGCAAAGGCCGGTAGTACAGATTAACCAGTCGGAAAAAAATATTACAGTGGAGACACTAAATCATGAAGTTTATGAGGTAAATATCAATAATTTCCTCTTGTTCACCACTTATTACTGATACCAATGTTTTTGACTGCCTGTGATGTGGCATACCCCACTATGTTCATGTTGCTTCTCTCTTTTTATAGGCCAAATATGTTATCAGTGCCATTCCACCAACTCTTTGCCTGAAGATCCATTTTAGCCCTGAATTACCACCAATGAGAAACCAGCTCATCAATCGAGTTCCTATGGGTTCTGTAATCAAGTGTATGGTCTATTATAAAGAAGCTTTCTGGAGGAAGAAAGGTAAATGTACAGTATTCGAGTGGATACAAAATGTATTCTATAAAAATTAGATTTATTAAGATACTTTAGAGTTTATGATTAAATAAAAAAAAAAACTGATTACCAGTCACTAATAATATTGTAATATAATAATAAATATTACATGTTTAATATTAGATTAAAGGGAAACTATAGGTTTCAAAATAACTTAATGAAGCAGTTTTGGTGTATAGAGCATGTCCCTGCAGTCTCAATATTCAATTCTCTGCCGTTTAGGAGTTAAATCACTTTTGTTTCTGTTTAAGCAGAACTTGCTACACATACCCTTCTTGTGATCCACATACCCTGCAAAAAAAAAAAAAAAACTTTTTCAATCAGATGTTAACTTGATTTGGAAATGTTTTATCTCCTGCTCTGTAAATTGAACTTTAATCACACACAGGAGGTCCTGCAGGGTCTGGTAGACTATTAACTAAGCAGGAGACAAGTCATATTTAATTAAACAGATTGTGCTATAAAAGAAGTTTAAACATTAGATTTCTCTTTACAGGAAGTGTGTAGGGAAAATGTGCAAGTCACATGCAGGGAGATGTGAATAGGTCTGCATAAACAAAGTGATTTAACTCCTAAATAGCAGACAATTGAGTGGTATGATTTGTACACATTTTGCTTCCTATGGTATCCCTTTCCTTTAACTTTAAACATAATTGTATGATGATGATGCATGTGTGATGGTTTAATATATATTTTTATTTTTATTTAGATTATTGTGGAAGTATGATTATTGAGGATGACAATGCAGCAATTGGACTTACTCTTGATGATACCAAACCAGATGGCACAGTGCCTGCCATAATGGGGTATGCATTTTAAAACCATTGTATAAGATAAATATTGTTTGTGGAATAATAGCAATTTTCAGTGACATTTTGACTAGTGAATCATTTTTGTTCTCTTTTATATAGTCTCACTATGTTAACAATTATTATTATTATTATTATTATTTCATCGGAGGTTATCATTCCAATTATTAGCTATTATGAATGAGTCCAATTTAGTTGATGAAAATGACATCAGATGTTCGCTATGTGCATGAATACAAAGGAAAGCTAAATATATCCACTCTAAATAATCTGATATTCCTCTTCTTATTATAAACGCAACATGAAATAATGCTTAATTATAATATTTTCTATCTTGTTAAATAGATTTATTCTTGCCAATAAATCCAGGAGACTGGCCCACCTCACAAAAGATGAAAGGTACAGTTAAACAAGTTTTGATTTTGCTTTAATTATGTTTTATATTTGAATTTGCAATGTTTTCCCCAAAAAATTGCTAATCTGTAATTAAATCAGTCACATAGTTTATGGATTAATGTAGATACATGGTTCTGCAAATATGAAAAATACCATATTGTTTACTAATTGGTTGCATTCCGCATCATTTTCCAGCATTTGGTTTTCAAAATTCTTCTGTGTTCACTATGTTCACTAATAAAATGATAAAAGAATTTAGCAAAAAAAAAAAAAGAAAAAAAAAAGTTTCTCTTAAGATAAGATACATTTTTCAGGGGGATTTAGAGTTGGAGTATCCTTATAGGATCAATAAGGGCTGGGGTATTTAATGGTGACTACGTGTTAGGGGAGATTAGAGTTATAAGTGCAATTTCCATTGATATTTATAACAACCAAATGCAGTAAATGGTTGTAATTCAGCATTTAGTGGTAACCGAACGAGTCAGATTATATAGAGATTTGGCTGACTGCAGCCAACAACTGATCTGCAACCAAATGCAAGTGCAACTTTGTTCATAATTACAGAACCTAATATCTAAATAACTAAAAGGTTAAAAAGAGAGAAAATTTGGCAACTGAGTAGCATTCAGCTATTATTCGGCATTTATTGTGTAGATTCTAATCTACACCAAGGTATTTTATTACATAAATGTAACCATTTGTTGATCACTGAAGAACTCTACAATGAGTAGTTTAAATATTACAATATTTTATTATTTTCTAAAATAAATTACACAATAGTGTAAACTGAATACATGCCAATATTTGTTTCTTCAAAATTGTTTCCAGATCACTAGACTTAAGAATTCATAGTTATGCAATTTTACCTAATCTACCAACCCTGTGTGGCGGATAAATGAATACATGAAAAATGAATTATGGAAAAGTACAAAATGAAATTTTTATGTATCCACTATGAATAAGAATCTAGATTTCAAATTCTTGTTTTATGCTTATGCACATTTTTTTCATTATATATTTTTTTCTCTTCCAATAATTTTGATCTCTATTTCACATGGTATACTTTTATTTAATTTTTCTGCATAATACAATATTTATTGATTGCATATTACTTGGTTTTTAGGAAGGTCAAAATCTGTGAACTGTACGCAAAAGTATTAGGATCAGAAGAAGCTCTGCATGTAAGATAATTTGAATATAATTGTAAACTGTAAAATGCTTAAAAATGCTGTAAAAAGTCAACAATTCTTTCACCATTATATTATCTTATATAAGCATTTATTATGCATTTAATTCCTTGAAATACGTAAGCGATATACTTTATTTGTTTATGATTTTGTAACATAATAAAATAAATACAATAATTAACAAATGCCCAATGTCTGTGACAAAGATGGAATGATATGTGCTATAAAACAGGTCGACACAATGAGGGATTTTAGACCTCAATACTTTTATATATAAATGTTGTCAAATGTTTGGCACAGTTTATTAAATCTGTTAGTTTTGTCATCTGTTCCTTTCTTTGTGACTAGCCAGCATTTTTTTAATATTCACCATATTTTTGTCAAAACAGATTTTTAATTTCCGCCACCTTTGCCACATAAAACTGTCTGTTACTTTTTTTTTCTCACCACACTAAATTTGGCAGTTTTCTAAGATTAAAATTTCTGTGAATACTGGTGGGATTTACCATAAAGAACCTCACTTTTTAGATCACTTTTAGAACACTTTAATATATTTAATCAAAATAACAACACAATTTAACCTTCACTTTTCAGAACACTTTGATAACTATTCCCCACTAGTTAGTCATGTTTCCCTCCCAAAAATAGAAAAAGTTTAGAATTTCCACATCTGTGGCAGCTACATAAAAACAAGCAAATGGGTGGGCGGGGCCTGGCAGCAGACCTTGACGGACGCACACTAGATGGTCTCTTCTTCCAAACTGACTAAATCAGCGGTTCCCGACAAATTACAAAGCTGTGATTATACCTCATAGACCAACAAGAGTTATGAGGCAAAAAACTAAGTTGAATAAAAATGGCCACCGAACTCGGGATTACACAGACTCCTCGGAAGATCTGAGCCTGGATGAATGCTCCTACACCTGGGCACTCTTGACCAGTCAATGCAGTGATGCTGAAAGCCCTGCTGGGATACCTGCAAAAGGTCATCCAGGCTGATGTGGCCCAGCTTCATACAGTCATAGTTGCTCACAGTGGGGTGGTGGAGGCCTCCTCAGAAAAAAAGCCCAAACCATTGCAGAGCTCCAACTGGAGGTGAAGACGCTTAAAGTGCCACAAACCAAAGCAGAACAGCGTTTTGCAGTGAAACAACGTGAAAGTACGAGGAATCCCCGAGGACATCCCAGCGGAAAAACTCCAACACTTGATGCAGAGACTTATCGGAGCCCTGGGATCCAGTGAAGATCAAGCCTATTGTGCCTCAAGGAGGGATGCCTGACGCATATGTGGCTGCCACCATCTGAATCAGTGGACTCAGCCCTAAAGCATCCTCTACAATCATAAGGACACCTACCTATAGCTGTTCAAAGTTTGTTACATTTTATTTTGGGAATCCTTACCTTTCTTTTTCGGAACCAAGTAAAACCTGAGGGCACCTGCTGCCTTAAACCAAGGAACTCTAAATCTACTGACGACTTTTTGGTTCTTTGGGACAATATCTTATTGTGGTTTGAACTTTGTTTCTTTTTGTTTTTGTGTTTCGTTGATTTGCTTTTTAGTTAAGTGACACTGTAATGTAATTTTAGGAGTCAAGCTACTTACCATCAGACGCGACCCACAGCTCTCACAGGGATCTCCCACTCCCCCACCCTGCCTCCTAGACACAATTAGACCCACCGCTCAGAATACCAAGTTATTGGAGGTGGATAAAGGGTACAACATCAAACCTAGTGCCAGGAGTTTTATGTGAGACGTACGCTTCAACTCAACCGACACAGGATTTCTGTTCCTAACGCGAAGCAACATTCACAAACACGAGAATCTAAATTTCTCTTATCGAGCTTAATTACCCTTCATTTACAACCACTGGCCTATTGTTAACCCCAATGATACCTACTGACGCATGGTACACTTCCCCTGGCCAGGACTCGATGTTGGGAATAATACACAATGTTGGGAATATAAGACCCACTCGACTCATATTAGTATAAAAATAAAATCCTCAGCTCCCAGGCTATGTTAATATTAGACACAATGTAACACTGAATGTATACTCTGATATTTTTCATGTCTCTATTTATTTTCACCTGCATGACCTCTTGCGCTTGTGAACTGGGTACAAATAAAGAATTATATATAAAAAAAAAAAAAAGTTTATGAAATATATGAAAATCACCACTATTATTAAAAAAAACTAAACTAAATCATTATTTATTTTTAGTTTTTATTCCACTTGACAGTATAACACATAAATGTCTTAACATAGCTAAAAGTGTTCTTGTTATCTTGTGTGGATTTGGGGGATTATATATCAACTATAATAAAAAAAATGTTAAAAAATAATATTTAGTATAGATTGCACTATATCATGAACACATCTTCTCTTGTTAAAGCATATCTGTAACTTTTAGCATCATTATCAAACACTGATTAAGACTGCATTGAAATGTCACTTGTAGTGTTTTAAAGTTAGGGACAACTTTGTCTTATGGTAAAGCTTGAGGTCGGCAAAAGTTGACAAAAGGAGGAGCAATTGTCCAATCCCAGCAATTGTCACAAATGATGGCTGTGAGATTCAGACTTTGTTTCTGGACCTCAAAACCTCAGTGTTTTAATCCAGTGCACGTGGCTGATACACCAGGAGCTGAAAAGACCTGCAGCATTAGCATGGCAATGGCCTCAAGGCAGAGCCATGGGTAAATAACATTCTCCTCCCTGCACCCATGGCCACCAGATCCACTGTAGATCTGTCACGTTTTGCAAATTGACAGATCTGCTTTAATTTGTTCTCAGAATAGTTTGTCATGTTTCAAGGATCTTCATTATCAAATATCTTGCAATCTTTTCATTTTGTTTAACCATTTCATCTGACCATTTTTTGGCAGCATCTAGAGTATTCTGGTCCATTGATATTTATTTTGCTTCTGATCCATTTCTCACAAAGAATGAGAACATAAACCTTAAGATTGTCCAGAAAATAGGCAGTATATGTCACAACATCCTTTTACAGGCTGCCAGCATGTTTTAAAGTCTATAATTCAATAAAAGCTTGAATTTTGAAGAAGTGTTTCAGAATTTTGGGATCCATTTGGTGTGCAATCCTTTAGTTTGAATATGCCAATACCCAATTTGCTATTTTTTCAACTGCTAGAAAACCATAAAACATGATTAACTGGCCATCGTCATTAGGAATTTCAGACTCATAAAAATGTTATCCAAAGGATCGATAATTAGTTCTATTTTCAATAATTACTTCCTGAACAGCCTGTGCATTATGAAGAAAAGAATTGGTGTGAAGAACAGTATTCCGGAGGCTGTTATACAGCATACTTCCCACCAGGAATCCTGACTCAGTATGGCAGGTAGGAGTAAAGTAATAAACGCAATACAAATAAATAAGTTAAATAAGTCAGTAAACATATGCACATACAGATATATACAGTTTAGTTAACAATATATTTGTCTTTAAGCGATCATTTAATAAAATAGTGTTGAATTTTAGAGTTCTTCGGCAACCTTTTGGCCGGATCTTCTTTGCTGGAACAGAGACTGCAACAGAATGGAGTGGATATCTTGAAGGAGCCATTCAAGCAGGGGAGAGAGCCGGGAGAGAGGTATATTCAGTATTTAGTACATATATATCCAAACAAATTCAAACATGATTCTTCAAACATGATTCTTTAAACGACGGACTGGATTAAAATGAAGGCACATAATATAGCACTATAAAAAACAAGCATTTGCTTTTGTTTAGTTTTTTTATTTACTGATCAAAAGATGTTATTGCTGTGTTCTGTTATTGTTTTGTGATCTTGTACACCGTTTGCATACATTAAAAAAAGGCTCCTCTGACCAAAGCACATAAAATAAAATAGCATGATCCAAATCCGTATCCAATTCACTTCCAATTCTAATAAAAAAATTAAAAAAATAGACGAATAACTGCTTTAAGAAATATAGGCAAAATCTGGTTCACTGGGAACACTCCACAATTTGATGTATGTATATTACAAATGGAGAGAACCAAAATATATGAAAACATGGCGAGGAGAGTAGAAAAATACCTTGTTTTCTGGGGGAAAGCATTGGAAAACTGGGGGAAATGTATTAACGCAAGTATATACCGGGTATTAAGAGGAGGTTTAAAGGAAGTAAGGCATGTTTTTAAATGAGCATATGGAGAATGGTGATTGAGTTATTTGTAAAAAAAAAAAAAGAAAGAAGGAGAGGTGAGGAAAGGAACAAAAAGAGAAAATTATTATAGCGTTTTTATTTCTCTTTTTTTTCATTATTATTTGTTTATAATTAGAAGGAAACATACTATATCACTTGAGGCATTTAGTAGATTATATTGATGTAAGACATAATGGTTACTTTGACATAAAAGGAAAAGAAAAGGAAGAAAAGCTAGAATATATGCTTATTTTATATGTTTCTGTTATTTTTGTTCATTCCATTCATATTATATGATTGAAGATGTTGTAACCAAATTATTAATGAATATGTAAAAAAAGAGTATGAAAAATATTAAATTAAAAATATACATATATATATGAAATCGGTCAACAACATTTCAGCGTGACAGAACCCTCACTACCTCATGCATAGTGGGGATAACACACACTTAGTATAGGATAAATGTTGGATGTCCACGCGAAACGCGTGAGGGGGTGGGGAATCTTTCAAGTTGAGATGTGGTTGACTAATTTTGTATATTTTTATATTTTTCTAAATAAAGTGAATTGGATACAGATTTGGAGCATGCTATTTTATGTGCTGTGACTGGAGGAGTCTTTTCAATTAATGTTGCATTTCCACTGATGACCACAGTATTGCTCCTGGTCAGTATGCTTTAAGACCAGCAGGAAGTATGAAACGGTGAGAGGCCACTTTTGAATTTCCATAATAAAAGTGAGTGCTCTTATATATGGATACATTTCTAAATAACTTCCCTAATACCTACCTTTTATTTAACAGCATTTGCTATTAAATGCCAAAAAATGGTTTTGCTGTGCCCGATGAGGTTATGAGAAATACCTCATAAAGCATACACACTAGTGACAAATGAACCATAATTTAAACCAAGTCAACCAGTTTAGGAGAGATTTATCAAGGGAAAACCAAGTGCTTTTCTGGGGCAAAAATGCAAAATAAGGATCAATGACCATGGAAAGCAATAGACTATATATCCATATAGAGCTTTTAACACCCATTATAGCACCTGGTTTGCCCTTAGAAATCTCCCCTTTGTTTAAAAATCAGTCTGACTATACCTGTGGAATTACAATCAAGTCCACATTGGTATAGTATTAATAGTACATGCTCCATAGCTCTTAATATACATTTATTTAGAAAGTAAAACTTAAACTTAATGAAGTGATTTTGATGTATAGATCATGTCAGAGCCATGTTTAGTTTTCTGCCATTTAGAAGTTAAATGGCTTTGTTTATGCAGCTGTATAATCTGAATTCAAATGAAACCAAATAAAGATATGATTTACAAATGAAACCATTTTTTCCATGGAGTCACAGCCAGGGCGGCATAAATAGAAATAAAAAGGATTTACCTCCTAAATGGTTAAAATTGAACAGTTAGATTGCAGGGGCATGATCTATAGACTAAAACGGCTTCATTAAAGGGACAATCCACTGCACAAATACAAAATAAATAAAAAACAACGGTTTGTAGATATAACCCAAATGAAAGCTTGCATGCTTTTTTATTGAGATTTTTTTCATTTAGGTATATCTAAAAATAGCATGCAAAAGTTGCAGTTCTGTCTTTGCAAGCCCTCCCCTTCTAACCCTGCCCATAATTTCTGTGGCTGTCCAATGTCCGACTTCCCAATGCAGCTCAATTAGAAACTTTTGCAAGGCTGGTCCTCTGAGCTATTGCTGCCTCTTGAGTTTAGCTCCACCGAACTATCAAACCCAGGAAGTAACAGGACCTGTTGTCTGCTTGAAAGCAAAGGAGGTGTAATATGCCACTTTCTATTGAAATCTGTACTTTTTTCTAAATTCATTTTTTTTTTACCTGTTTCAATTACAACAGGTAATTAAACATTGTATATGGCTCTTTTATTGAATTTTTAAGTCATTTTCATCCAGCTAGCAAACATTGTGAAAAATCGGTCTACTCAGCTATGGCAAATTGATAGGTCCAAAACAGTTTGATGTTCTGCCATTAGTAAATACGCTATTTTGTAGCCTACCATACCTGTTAATAAAATGCATGTTCAATATATCATTTCAGATATTGCACAAAATGGGCAAAATACGAGAGAGTGATATCTGGGTGCCAGAGCCACCATCGTTGGTAAGATGTGTAAAAAAAAAAATCTAATTTTCTTAAAGCGAGACCCACAAATGAAATGAAATATAGTGTTGGTGTCTAGGACTAAACACTTACACAGTATCCTGTGAATTTCTTCCACATTTCCAAAGCTATATGATCTGTAATGGATTCCCTATACTCCGACTGAGTATATCCGCTGTAGTTTTGCCAAATCCCCAGTGAAGCAGTGATTATAGCTCCCAATTCCCCAAACATCAGCCTAGACTTGATGAAGGGTAGAAACGAATGTGTTTAATCTAGACTCAATGGCCCACTTATATACAATACAGAGACACAGTAAACATGCCCATGACACTCCCATAAACACATAAAATTATAAGAGATAATGCTGTAAAATCACCAAAAAACTTCTTACAGTTTGATTCTACTGTATATATGGATTGCTCCAAGTGTCTCCCTGTCTCAGTCTCCCATGTCTCCCAGTGTGTTAGTGTCCCTATGTATTATAATATCCCCTAGTGTCCCCATGTCTCCCAGTGTACCCTAGTTTCCCAGTCTCTCAGTGTCCCCATGTCACCCAGTGTCCTTTAGTCTCCCAGTCCCCTAATCTCCCAGTCTCTCAGTGTCCCCTAGTGTCTGTGTCCCCAGGTCTCCCAGAGTCTCAGTATCCCCATGTCTTCCAGTATCCCCTAGTCTTCCAGTCCCCTAACCTCCCAGTGTATCAGTGTCCCCTAGTGTCTGTGTCCCCAGGTCTCCCAGAGGCTCAGTATCCCCATGTCTTCCAGTATCCCCTAATCTTCCAGTCCCCTAATCTCCCAGTGTCTCAGTGTCCCCTAGTGTCTGTGTCCCCAGGTCTCCAGTGTCCCCTATGTATCACGGTGTCCCCTGTGTATCACAGTGTCTCAATGCCCCATGTCTCCAGGGACAGGGACACTAGCTGGGAGACATGGGGACACTGAGAGACTAGAGCCACTGGAAGACATGGGGCCATTGTGTCCCTAGTGTCTCAAAGTCCCCTTTCCCCCAGTGTCTCAATGTCTCACCGTCCCCATGTCTCACAGTTTCCCCTAGTGTCTCAGTTTTCTCAGGTCTCCCAGTGCCCCCTAGTGTCCCTATGTCTAACAGCCTCCCTATGTCTCCCAGTGCCCCTATTTCTCCTAGTGTCTCAGTGTCTCCGAGTGTCTCAGTGTCCTCAGGTCTCACAGTGTCCCGTAGTGTCTGTACCTTCTAGTGTCTGTGTCCCCTAGTGTCTGTATCCCCGTGTCTCCCTGCAGCCTCTTCCCCCATCCCTCACTTACCTGAGCTGTAGGCTGTCTCTGCAGGCTCGGAGCTGCTGTCTGGACTCTCTGTGCAGAGCTGCTCCCCCAGTGAGCGGATCAGTGAGTAGAAAGAGGCAGGGAGGGAGATGCTGTAATTTCCTATCCCTGCCTCTCTCTACACACACAGCGACCCCTACTGGTCGGCGCTGGTATTGCAGAATTATCTCTGTTTATACTGAAACTGACATTTGTATTGCCGGTATTACTGAAATGCCGGCACATACTAGGCAGCCTCAAATTTTGGTGAAATAGAGGCCAGGTGGCAACCCTAAAGTAGGGTGTAAAAATAAAAAAAGAAAAAGTAAAAATGTTTTTTTTTTTTTAAATCAATAGGTCTATTCCATGGGCATGGGCCTGGAGCTGCAGCTCCATCAGCCCCTATGTTAAACCGGCCCGGTCCATATGAACAAACCTACCAAAAGGCGCTCTCTTGACATGTGTGGAAAGGAAGCAAGCGTTCGGCAAATTTCAGCGGTGTTGGGGAGTTTCCGGGTCCGATTTTAGTTCCATGCGATCGACGCCCAAACACCGCTGCCTCCCCCCACCCAGCCTCACAATTAGAAGACACGATAATTGAAGTGTCAGGAGAGGTTACCAGGGATTAACAAGCCCAGAGGTGGTCCACAGTTCGTGAGTTGGTTCGGTTCCTGAACAGTATATATAAATCCCACAAACTAAGTTTGTAAGCCTTTTTTCATGGCCCATAGTCAGTGGGCAGGAGGCTAGCTTCCACACTCAAGAGCCTGTGGCGAATGTCCAAGCCAAGGGGCGTTTGTCACATAGAAACATAGAATGTGATGTGATAGCAAATAAGAACCATTCGGCCCATCTAGTATGCCCAATTTTCTACATACTGTCATTAGTCCCTGGCCTTATCTTATAGCTAGGATAGCCTTATGCCTATCCCACGCATGCTTAAACTTCTACACTGTGTTAACCTCTTCCACTTCAGCTTGAAGGCTATTCCATGCATCCTCTACCCTCTCAGTAAAGTAATACTTCCTGATATTATCAGGGCCGGACTGGGGATACAAAGCAGCCCTGGAAAAAAAATATATGCCAGCCCCATAAGTCAATGCGCCATATATTGTCGCATGTAATATGTAAGGCTATGTCTTGCCACCCCAGATGATTGAGTAAATATATATATATATATATATTGCTTTTTCTAATATAAAATATTGGTCCTTTCATAGTAAAACATTTAATTATACAGTAAGCATACTCACATGCAGACACAGACAATGTCACTGACACACACACGTTCATTGATACACAGCCTCATAGACAAACAATCTCACTGATATACATAAGCTCATTGACATAAAAACACAAGCTCACTCAGTAGCAGACACACACACACACATGCAAGCAAGCAAGCTCACTAGCAGGCGCGCACACAAACGCACACACACACACAGCTTAATGTAGTGGTTCTGGTGTCTATAGCCTGCAGGCTTTTCAATGTAAACACTGACTTTTCAGAGAAAAGGCAGTGTTTACATTGCTTCCAAGTGACACCTCTAGTGACAGCCACTCAGACGGTCACTAGAGGTGCTTCCTGTGTCAGTGCTGCACAGTGTGCAGCACCTACATTCAGGTCCTCCACGCTTTGGAGACGCTGAAGGTTCCCCATAGAGATACATTGATTCAATGCATCTCTATGAGAAGATGCTGATTGGTGCAGCGTTTTGCAGCCAATCCTATGGCAAACTTGATGATCTCAGCCATAGAGGCAGGGCCAGTCGAGGGGAGACCAGCATAGCGTGGGGGAAAAAAAAAAAAAAAGGTGAGTAAAAACACTATTTTTAAAACACACACAGACACACACAGGCACCATGACAGACACACACAGACACCATGACAGACACACACACACACACCATGACAGACACACACACCACGACAAACACACACAGACACACACACACACCCACCATGACACAGACAGACACACACACATACACACCATGATACAGATGGACACATACCATGATACACACAGACCATGCCACATACACACACACACACACACACCATGACATATACACATACCATGACACACACCCTGACAGACAGACACACACACACCATGCCACAGACACACACACACCATGACACAGACAGACACATACCATGACACACACACACTGACAGCATAACACATATTACCTGTGGGTGACCGGCCAGGGGGGTCATGCAGGGCAGAGAGCTGGGTGTGATGGCGGCCGCTGGAGAAGCAGGGATGCAGTGGCAGATCCAGAGCCTGACCTCGGGAGGGGCACTTGCAGATTATTTAGAGAAATAATCCAGACACAATACCCACTACAGCTCAGTGTAGTGGTTATGGTACCAGTAACCCCTCCCAGAGTAAGTAGTCAAACCGTTTAAGAACAGTTTGACAACTTACATGAGGTCTGCTTGGAAATGGGGCTGTAGTAGGGCATAGGAGCAAGGGTGCAGTGTGTGTGTGTTTGTGTAAGAAGGACTGTGTGAGCAGTGTGTGTGTGTGTGTGAAAGTTGCAGTGTGGACGTGAGGACGGCAGTGTGTGTTAGGGAGGCAGTGTGTGTGTGTGTGCGTTGCAGTGTGAGTGGGGAAGTTTGTGTGTATGGGGGGAAGTTTGTGTGTATGAGGCAGTGTATGTGTGTGGGGGGCCGGTGTGTGTGTGTGTGTATTGGGGGAAGTGTATGTGGGCAATGTTTTTGTATGTGGCCAGTGTATGTGTGCGGGATCAGTAGTGTATGTGTATGGTGGGCAATGTGTGTATGGGGGCAGTGTATGTATGTGGGGCAATGTGTGTGTGTGTGGGGGCAGTGTATGTGTGTGTGTGTAGGGTGTATGTGTGATAAGGATGTGGGGCTTTTTTTTTAATGTTTTTTTTTATTTGATAAAATGTATTTTTTTTTTTTTTAAATATACATAATGTCCCCCCTCCCTTCTTACCTTTGTTTAGGGAGGAGGGGGGACATTTCTCGATCCCTGGTGGTCCGGTGGGTATCCCTGGTGGTCCATGTGGTGAGAGTGAACTCTAGCCCCGTTCTCCAGGGCTAGAGTTCACTCTCGCGAGATCCGGAGCGCTCCGTGCTCGCGAGAGAAGGACTTGGAGGAGCTGCAGACTGAGCTCCTCCAGGTCCTCTCTCTCTCTCCCTCCTCTGCCGGCAGCCAGCAAACAGTGCCTGCGGACCGGAGAGGGAGAGCTCTGATCTCCCCTCCGGTCCATGAAGGCACATTGCAGGGCTGGCGCTTGGACAGGCCAGCCCTGCATTAGCCGGCAGGGGAGAGGGAGAACCTCGGATTCTCGGGGGGGGGGGGGCAATTGCCCCCCCGGATCCGCCAGTGCAGGGATGGCGGCCGCTGGAGGAACTTTTCTGGCGGCCGCAGGGGAAGCTGTGCTGTGCCTGCTCCCCCGCCCTCACGCACTACTGAATGAGACCGGGTACGGAATATGACGTCATATTCCGGCCCCGGTCTCATTCAGTAGCGCGCTGGAGAGCAGACACAGCACAGCTTCCCCTGCGGCCGCCAGAAAAGTTCCTCCAGCGGCCGCCAGCACACCCACATGTCTGCCCGGCCCCAGGTGCCGACGGCCCATCGGGAAATTTCCCGGTATCCCGGTGGGCCAGTCCGGCCCTGGATATTATTTTTAAACCTTTGCCCCTCTAATTTAAGACTATGTCCTCTTGTTTGGTAATTTTTCTTCTTTTAAATATAGTCTCCTCCTTTACTGTGTTGATTCCCGTTATGTATTTAAATGTTTCTATCATATCCCCCCTGTCTCATCTTTCCTCCAAGCTATACATGTTAAGATTCTTTAACCTTTCCTTGTAAGTTTTATCCTGCAATCCATGAACCAGTTTAGTAGCCCTTCTCTGAACTCTCTCTAAAGTATCAATATGCTTCTGGAGATACGGTCTCCAGTACTGCGTACAATACTCCAAGTGAGGTCTCTCCAGTGTTCTGTACAATGGCATGAGCACTTCCCTCTTTCTACTACTAATACCTCTCCCTACACAACCAAGCATTCTGCTAGCATTTCCTGCTGCTCTATTACATTGTCTGCCTACCTTTGATCCAACTCTAGAGTAACTTGCACAGGGTTATTCACTAAACTGTGAATTTTCAGGAATGCACCATGTAATTGCAAGTTTAGGAGGATATAGAAAAATTGTAAACATTCTCCAAGTCAACTGTGTTTCTAGGTCAGACATTATGGTCTTGAATTGGCAATTCACAAAAATGAGAGTTGCTTGTAATGCAAAGTTAATTTCAAATTTAGGCTAAAGTAACTGAACTATAAGCATAGCTATATTTTACAGTTCAGCTGTTTGTCCTTAAATTCCTGAGAATTCTCACTGTAAAAATAACTATTTAAGTGTTAATTTCTGACAACTCAGAGTTTCATCTGTGTGCATATTCATTTAAAGGGATGCTACAGGCAACCAGACCACTTAAAGGGAAATTATAGTGCCGCACCCCACTTCATCGCAGCCCCACCCCCAATCGTGTCCGCCTTCGCATCTCCCCCGCCGATGTCAGGCAATGGCTGGGCTCCCATTAGGTTTTCCCCATAGGAAAACATTATACAATGCTTCACTATTGGGAATCTGGTGATGCTTTAAGTGTCAGGAATAGAAATCTGTATTCCTAACACTATAGTGCCCTCTGGTCCTCCCCTCCCCGTGTCCCCTGGCTCTTAAAGGGTTAAAAACTCTTTTAACACTTACCGGATTCCAGCACCGATATTCTTTTGTGCTGGGTTGGCGCTCTGCCTCCTCCAACATCATCCAACAGGGAGGACTAATGCTCATGTGCATTGTAAGCGTATTATGCATTCCCATAAAAAAACATTGCATCAGTTAGGTGATTAAAAGTCAGTTAACCACCAGGAAGTGTCTTTAGTTGCTGTCTGATTGACAGCCACTAGGGGCAGTCTTAGTCCTGCAATGTAATTATTGCAGTTTATTAAAAACTGCAATGATTTACATTGCAGGTCTTAGTGGGACAGGGACACTGCATACAGACCACTTCAATGAGCTGAAGAGTTCAGGGTGACTATAGTGTCCCTTTAAAACTGCCTCTAGTGGCTGTCTTTCAGACAGCCACTAGAGGTGCTACTTGACTCCTTTAAATAACGCTGGATTTTCTGACACTGTGCATGAGGACATGCAGCGTCTTTAAATCCCCCATAGGAAAGCACTGAATCAATGTTTTCTTATGGGGAAGGCCTAATGTGCTGTGCTCGCCATTTGGCACTGACTTCAAAGGTGGCTAATATGGAGCCAGCCCTGAGCGACTTTGGCTCTGGAGTAAGGTGCCTGTAAAAAGGATTTTTAACCCTTTATTTGCCAGCGGGGGAGGGGGAAAGAACACTATATTGTTAGGAATACAACTTTGTATTCCTAACTCTAAGTTGTTCCTTTTATTTAGTAAAATACACAAATTAGTGCAAGTTATTGCTTTCTCCTCTCTGAGTTTATAGTCAATGCAATGGAACACTTTTTATTACATGTAAAATTGGTCTGTTTTTAGTCTTATTTATGTTTTTATTAGATCATTTATATGTCATAATATATATATATATATATTTTATTTTTTTTTATTTCTCACAATAATTATATATATTTTTGAAAGCAGCACATAAGCATAATATACTAAGTTATATGTATAAGCTGTGGTTTTCTAAGAGCATATACATATCTCAGAATAAAACACCAAGGAGAACTTCCAGCAATACATTGCCTTGATTATTGCAACCACTTCTAATTTACTTTAAATGTCAATAACAATCTGTATTCCAATCCATCTAAACATTTATGATCCAAAACAATAACTATCTACAAATTAACATATCTATGCATGTGTAAATAAAAAAATAACCATTTTTTTTCATGGTTTTTCATAGGATGTCCTTTGCCTGCCTATTACCGCTACCTTTTGGGAAAGAAACTTACCATCTATTCAGGGTTTGGTGCGATTTATCGGATGTTCAGTATTACTAACTTCAACAGCGGCAATTGGTCTATTTGCTTTTAAAAAGGGACTGCTCACTCGTTAATGGAAAGAGCTTCCTGTCTCACACACAGGTCTAGGATTAATCATCAGCTGCGCAAAATATTTCCAAATAAAAATTATCTGTATGTTTGTGGAGTATTCCTGGATGTATAAATAAACTTAAAATAATTCAAAAATAATGTTGTGTTCAAATAATTTTATATGTTTTTGTTTTTCTTTATTTATAGTGGCTTATATGTTTTTAGTTATTTTTAATCCTTATGTTTTATATAATATGTGTCTTCTATATTTATAGTAGTTTGATTATAATGGGTTTTTAATTATGTGGTTTATTTTTGTATAAGATGTATTAAATGAAATGCACGGATAACATATTAACATATTATTGAACATATTGATACACTAGATTATATTATGGTGTGTACAAAATGGCTGACACCGCCTACCTCATAATTTCTGTGACAGTGATGTCATCTCTTAGGTCCACAGGCTGCTTGTGACCTGCAACCTTTGGATTCCTTAGGATTTATTAAATTGCTGTATTTGTGTGACCTGGTCCCAAAATGTATTCTTGAAATATATGTGGTTCTATCCAATTTCAGTCCGAGCTGGACTGAGAGTAAAAAGCAATTCTGACAAGAATATACCAGCTCAATTTCATGACAGATCTTAGTCACTGTCCTCATTACAGTCCTGCTGAAGGTAGTGCTGTGCATATGATATATTAATGAAGACTGATGGCATATGATGTCATACAGTATTCATTAAAGGACCACTATAGGCATCCAGACCACTTCAGCTTAATTAAGTGGTCTGGGTGCCTGGTCCATCTGGGTTAACCCTTTTTTTTTATAAACATAGCAGTTTCAGAGAAACTGCTATGTTTATAAATGGGTTAATCCAGCCTCTAGTGGCTGTCTCATTGACAGCCGCTAGAGGGCTTGCGTGCTTCTCACTGTGAAAATCACAGTGAGAAGATGCCAGCGTCCATAGAAAAGCATTGTAAATGCTTTCCTATGAGAGCGGCTGAATGCGCGTGCGGCTCTTGCCGCGCATTCGTATTCTGCCGAAGAGGAGGAGAGGAGGAGGAGAGCTCCCCGCCCGGCGCTGGAATAAGAGGTAAGTTTAACCCCTTCCTCTGCATCCAGCCCGGCGGGAGGGGGTCCCTGAGGGTGGGGGCACCCTCAGGGCACTATAGTGCCAGGAAAACGAGTATGTTTTCATGGCACTATAGTGGTCCTTTAAATAGATGCCATCAAAAATCACCAAGTGGCCTATTAAAATGTAAAAACAAATGAAGAGTTTGAATGTTGTATTCAGCTAATCACATATAGAGCAACACGTCAAAAAATGCTGTCATACTATTTACTACATATAAAAATATAACATAATAGATGGAGACTGGTGAAGTCATTTAGAACGTTTGGTAGGTGAAGATATATGTTATATATAGACTGAACAAAATTAAAAAAAAATTAAAAAAACACTTTTGTTTTAGCCCCCATTTTTCATGAGCTTTTTCTATGTACACAAAAGGCCTATTTCTCTCAAATATTATTCAAAAATCTTTGGCCAAATTTGTTAGTGAGCGCTTCTCCATTGCTGAGATAATCCATCCACCTCACAGGTGTGCACTATCAGACTATATTGGGAGGTCTGGGGAGGGATCTGAAAACCAGTCAGTATCTGGTGTGACCACCATTTGCCTCACGAGTGCAACACATCTCCTTTGCATAGAGTTGATCGGGTTGTTGATTGTGACCTGTGGAATGTTGGTCCACTCCTCTTCAATGGTTGTGCAAAGTTGCTGGACCTGGAACATGCTGTCGTATATGCCAATCCAGAGCATCCCAAATATGCTCAATGGGTGACATGTCCAGTAAGTATGCTGGCCATGCAAGAACTGGGATGTTTTCAGCTTCCAGGAATTGTGTACAGATCCTTGCAACATGGGGCCATGCATTATCATGCTGCAACATGAGGTGATGGTCGTGGATGAATGGCACAACAATGGGCCTCAGGATCTTATCACGGTATCTCTGCGCATTCAAAATGCCATCAATAAAATGCACCTGTGTTCATTGTCCATAACATACGCCTGCCCATTCCATAACCCCACCTCCACCATGGGCCACTCAATCCATAACGTTGACATCAGGAAACAACGCCATACACGTTCTCTGCCATCTGCCCTGTACAGTGAAAACCAGGATTCATCCGTGAAGAGAACACCTCTCCACAGTGCCAGATGCCATAGAATGTAAGCATTTGCCCACTCAAGTCGGTTACGATGACAAACTGCAGTCAGGTCGAGACCCCAATGAGGACGATGAGCATGCAGATGAGCTTCCCTGAGACAGTTTCTGACAGTTTGTGCAGGAATTCTTTACTTATGCAAATTGATTGTTGAAGCAGCTGTCTGGGTAGCTAGTCTCACACAATCTTGGAGGTGAAGATGCTGGATGTGGAGGTCTTGGGCTGGTGTGGTTACACGTGGTCTGTGGTTGTGATTCCGGTTTGATGTACTGCCAAATTCTCTGAAATGCCTTTGGAAATGGCTTATGGTAGAGAAATGAACATTCAATTCACAGGCAACAGCTCTGGTGGACATTCCCTCAGTCAGCATGCCAATTGCACGCTCCCTCAAAACTTGCGACATCTGTGGCATTGTGCTGTGGGATAAAACTGCACATTTTAGAGTGGCCTTTTATTGTGGCCAGCCCTAGCCACTGGCACTGCTGTCTAATCAGAAACTTGATATACCACACCTGTGAGGTGGATGGATTATCTCAGCAAAGGAGAAGTGTTAACAGATTTAGACAGATTTGTGAACAATATTTGAGAGAAATAAGACTTTTGTGTACATAGAAATCAACAATCAGTTTGCATAACCAAAGAATTTCTGCACAAACTGTCAGAAACCGTCTCAGGGAAGCTCATCTGCATGCTCGTCGTCCTCATTGGGGTCTCGACCCGACTGCAGTTTGTCACCGTAACCGACTTGAGTGGGCAAATGCATACATTCTTAGATCTTTGAGTTCAGCTCATAAAAAATAGGGGCAAACACAAAAGTGTTTCAGTGTATATGAGGTAATTTAAGCATACAAAAGGCTCTCTACAAATCAACATGAATAAGAAAAATATTTTCACTAAACAGTAACTGATCACCAAAATAAAAACAATAGCTGAAATAGCTGGTCTGGGAAAATTTTAGATCTCAATAATTTTTTTCCACTTTCACTATAATTTACCATTTGGTAAAAAAAAACAACCTTATAATATCCGAATTCCCGAAGTGCCAAATTGCCGAGGTTCCGAAATGACCGAATTTCCAAAGTGTTGAAGTGCCAAAGTTCCGAAGTGCTGAAGTGCTGAAGTGCCGAAGTTCTGAAGTGTCAAAGTGCCGAAGTGCCGAAGCACAGTATTGCCTAAGTACTAATATACTTACCCAGTAAAAGAAGAAGAATGTTACATTGTATACAATTTTAAATAAAAAGTATACAAACATAGCCAGGATTCAGCTGTAAGCATTTGCAACACTTACAACAATCAAGTAACATACATTTATATAAAATGCAAGTTACTTGGCCAGTCAATGTAATGACAGGAATGAATAAGTAGATAACTTCCTAATTCCCACGGTATTAGGGAGCTATCTACTAAAAGGCTGAAAGACCTAAATTGGTCTTTCAGACAAATTTACTAATACTAAGTAAAGATTACTTAGTATTAGTAAATTATGCCCCTACTCGCTATACCGCGAGTAGGGGCATGTCTATTAAACAGTGAGCAGCCTGCTCACTGTTAAAAAAAAACAATTTCCCCCCCCCCCCGGCCCCCACCCATGAGTGGCGGGTGGAGGCCCTACAGTAAAATAAGGGGGGGACCTAATGTCCTCCCCCTGACCCCCACCCCTGAGCGGCGGGTGGGGGCCCTAAATACTAATAAGGGGGGACCTAATGTCCTCCCCCCTAGCCCCACCCCTGATTGTTGGGTGGGGGCCCTAAATACTAATAAGGGGGGGACCTAATGTCCTACCCCTGAGCCCCCACCCCTGAGCGGTGGGTGAGGGCCCTAAATTGGAAAAAGGGGGGGACCTAATGTCCTCCCCCTGGCCCCCACCCCTGAGCGGCGGGTGGGGGCAATAAATTGGAATAAGGGGGGACCTAATGTCCTCTCCCCTGGCCCACACCCGTGAACGGCGGGTGGGGGCCCTATATACCAATAAGGGGGGACCTATTGTCCGGCCCGCACCCTTGAGTGGCGGGTGGGGGCCTAAAAAAAATGTTAACCCATCCCCCCAGGTGACTAGGGGTCCCCAAACCCCTAGTCATCCCCTCCCCCCCAAAAAAATTGACCCCCTACCTACCCCCCTCACCCTAAAAATAATGAGGGGGGGACCTTTAACTAAGTACCTGTAAAAAAATAAAACTTACCATTCGATGTTTTCTTTCTTCTAAAATCTTCTTTTTCAGCCCCAAAAATGACCAAATAAAAACCATAATAACCGACGCACTTAAAAAAAAAAAATAGGTCACGAAGTGCTGAAGTTGCTGAATTTCCGAAGTGTCGAAGTGCCGCAGTGACGAAGTTCCGAAGTGCTGAAGTTCCAAATTTGCCGAAGTTCCGAAGTGTTGAAGTGCTGAATTGCCGAAGTCCTGAATTGCGAAAATCACGAATTTCAGAATGCCGAACCGAAAATGATCCCCATGCACATGCATAGGGTTCGCCATTATCATTTATTTACATAAATAGTTTTGCCTGTTTAATTCATTTATCGGCATTAGATCTTGGAGAACAAAGCCATTTGTTCAACCTTCAACTTGTTTGTGCTGAATATTCTGTGTTATTTTTTACCTTAAAGAAAATAGGTGCATGGTCCGACCATGTTATAGAGCATACCTCTAAGGACACAAACCTACCTAAGGAATATATTTTAGTAATAAACCGATCGATTCTAGAGTATAAGAAGTAAACCTTTGAAAAGACAGTTAAATCTCTATCACTAGAGTTGAACACTCTCCATATATCATACAGTGAGTTTTTTGCCAAGAAATCTTGAAATAAGTTAGCAGTATGTTTAAACTGTGGGTCCTTAAACATACCAGACCTGAAGCTTTTTATCTAATTTCACATCATGCACGCAAATAAAGTCTCCACTTAAAATCAATGTTTCCTGCAATATTTAATCTATTCTGCTTATTATTTTATGAAGAAATCTAATCGGAGATTGATTAGGACTGTAAATGTTTACTAACGTATAGACAAGATCGTTAATCTTACCGATTCAAGGCAATATTACTACTGTTTTCGTCCATCTCTAAAGATAGGCTAACATTAAATCTTATTAGAGATTATAATTGCCGCCCCCCTTTTTTATTTATAAAATTAGGTTGATAAATCGATAAGAAACGAGAAAACCTCTATAGTTTTTTTTAGCAGGATTGATACAATGAGTTTCTTGGACATAAGCTATATCAATACATTTTTGGCATAAGGTATGGTACAAATGAGGAGTATTCAAACCCTGGGCATTGATTGAAACAAAACTAAGTGTCATACATACTCATAGAACATAGAAACATAGAATGTGACGGCAGATAAGAACCATTCGGCCCATCTAGTCTGCCCAGTTCTCTAAATACTCTCATTAGTCCCTGGCCTAATCTTATAGCTAGGATAGCCTTATGCCTATCCCATGCCTATCCAATGCATGCTTAAACTCCTTCACTGTGTTAACCTCTACCACTTCAGCTGGAAGGCTATTGCATGTATACACTACCCTCTCTGTAAAGCCATACTTCCTGATATTATTTTTAAACCTTTGCCCCTCTAATTTAAGACCTCTTGTCCTCTTGTGGTAGTTTTTCTTCTTTTAAATATAGTCTCCTCTTTTACTGAGTTTATTACCTTTATGTATTTAAATGTTTCTATCATATCCCCCTGTCTCATCTTTTTTCCAAGCTATACATGATAAGATTCTTTAACCTTTCCTTGTACGTTTTATCCTGTAATCCATTAACTAGTTTTGTAGCCCTTCTCTGAACTCTATCCAAAGTATCAATATCCTTCTTAAGATACGGTCTCCAATACTGCGTACAATACTCCAAGTGAGGTCTCACCTGTGCTCTGGACAATGGCATTAGCACTTCCCTCTTTCTACTGGTAATTCCTCTCCCTATGCAATCAAGCATTCTACTCTATTACATTGTCTGCCTACCTTTAAGTCATCTGAAGTAATTACCCCTAAATTGCTTTCCTCAGATGTTGAGTTTAGGACTCTATCAAATATTCTATACTCTGCCCTTGGTTTGTTTTCATCCAAGATGCATTATCTTGCACTTATCCACATTAAATGTCAGTTGCCACAACTCTGACAATTTTTTTAGTTTACCTAAATGATTTGCCATTTGGCTTATCCCTCCTGGAACATCATCCCTGTTACATATCTTGGTATCATCAGCAAAAAGACATACCTTACCATCAAGACCTTCTGCATTATTACTAATAAAAATATTAAAGAGAATTAGTCCAAGTACAGATCCCTGAGGTACCCCACTGGTAACAAGATCATGCTTTGAATATACTCCATTGAATACAACCCTCTTTCACTCAGCCACTGCCTAACACATTCAACAATATTGGAATCCAAACTTAAAGATTGCAGTTTATTGATAAGCCTTCTATGTGCAACAATGTCAAGCCTTATGAAATCTAGGTAAGCACCATCTACTGCACCACACTGATCTATGATTTTAATTACCCAATCGAAAAAATCAATAAAATTAGTTTGGCATGATCTCCCTGATGTAAACCCATGTTGTCTCTGATCTTGGAATCCATGTGATTTTAGATGTTCAACAAGCCTACCCTTTAACATGGTTTCCATTACTTTCCCCACTACTGAAGTAAGGCTTTATGTGCTCCTCGTCTGTCATTCATACATTTATGTTCAAGCTCCATGACCATGACCCATAAAAAAACAAAAACCTTAAAATAGACAACATGTAAAACTTCCGTTCCACATTTATACTTCAAGAAGAAAACTTCTTGTGTGATCAGAAATTGCATTCCCGATCTGACCTATTGTCATCTTAGGTCACATTCAAGGGGTGCTGACTTACTGTTATAAAATACTTTATCTAGATGTGTGTGACTTCCATAACAATTAATATTCTCTCCTCCATTCCCTCCAAATCTTTTTCTTTTCTCCATTCTATTTATCTTTCTGTACCTATTTTCCTCTATTTCTTTTCAAACAAAAAAGGGGGAAACAACCAAAACACATATCCTCTCTTTATTTTTTTAAGGAAATTTAATAGGAATCACCTTCCGATATCTCCATTAGTGTTATAAAATTTAAATCCAATCAGCCAATCAATTATAAGACCTATCTTTTGCATTACTTCTAAGAGAGATTTGTGTTTAGTGTAAGTTTAATTATTATTCAATATTTATCCTAATTGATCTAATATAAAGATTACCAATCGTTCAATCATTTTACTCAGTTTTGTGTGTGTTTGAAAACATTATTGCGATAATCTCTTTAATTGAGTATTTTACTTTTTATCAATCCTATTCTTATTATCTTTATAGCTAGTAAGTGTGCAAATTGAGCAAATTGCAATTCTATTTTGCCGCTAAGATAAGGCTTGGTCAATTATATCAGTGTCTCCATTTCTTTTTTATTAGATGTGCATATAGGGATACAATTTCTAATTAGTGGGCTAATAGCTGCTTGATCCAAGGAGACATCTGACAGCTATTTTGGGGTCAAGAAGGACATTTTTCCTAGTTTGTTGCAAAATTGGAAGCGCTTCAGACTGTGTTTTTTTGCCTTCTTTTGGATCAACAGCAAAAGCATATGTGAGGAAGGCTGAACTTGATGGACGCAAGTCTCTTTTCAGCTATGTAACTATGTAACTATATTATCTTTCTAAATTAGAATTTGTGAAGGAGAGAGAAAGATTGGAAAAAAACACAACAATTTAAATATAAAATTAAGTGAGCTCAAAGACTATATAGTAGGGCACCATTTGGTCATTTGATCTTTTGTTTGTATTAGATCAGTAGAAAAATGTGATTTGCCGTTGTATTGTATTATAAGTTTGAACAGCAATCTCCATTGATAAATGATTTTCTTTTGTCTTAGTATAGATGTTACTCCTTGAAAGCATCTTCTTGCTGACAAAGTGGCCATCGAATATCTGCAACGAAGCTAATGTCCCTGTAGCTTTCATCTTTGAGTTTTTTTTCCTTATTTCTTTCGTAATTATATCTTTAAAATAATAGTTTGCAAATCGGACAATGACACCTCTGGGAGCTGAAATATCTTTTGGTTTTCTTAACCCATGAAATCTCTCAACTGGGTGTGAGTCATATGAAGATCAATCCGTTATTGATGAGAATAAATTTAACAAGTAGGTTTCTAGCTTCTGATATTTAACATTTTCTGGAATACCTCTTATACTTAGGTTCTTCCATCTTGATCAGCCTTCACGATCTGATACTTTAGCTTCTAAGTACTGGATTTTGGATTTTGGGAGTTTTCAGATTGCATCTGCATATAGTCATTCTGGAATTGAATAAGTGCATCCTCTTTAATTAGTGTGTCCGCTTAAGTGGGATAATTAGACCCCTGCTATCAGTACTCAGTACTGTAGCAGTATTTTCTGTATGTTCTAATTGATCTAACCTTCTGTCACTTAGGTATCACCAGCGAACCTTGCCTGATTCTCTGCGATTCAATATATTAAAAAGAGAACTTTGTCTTGACTTGGACTGTTAGTTGGACTGGGTTGTTGTAGGTTTCATGTTCTGGTACTGGCTGGATTTAAAGGTATGACACCCGGTTTCAATTTCCTGGTTATTCCTTGGTATTCCTACCCTCAATTGTATAACTGGACTCTGACCTAGGATTGTTTAAACGACTCTCTTTACTCTGCTTCCCAATGGGTTTTCATCTGTCGCACTATACACGAAGTTGGGAAAAGAGAAGAAAGAAGTCCTGCCTGAGATCAATGTATTCTGCCTATTCTACATTAAGCTTGTGAGTGCATCTTAGTCTAAAGGGATTTTTTGTGTTTTTTTGATCTGCTCCATTAGCAGTCCTTTTTTCATTTTTATTTGTAGGTTGTTTTTTCTATGTTGTATGTGAATTACTTATCTGTATCAAATAAAAACACTGTTTAAGTGTTACATAAAACATTCTGGGATCTATTGCATTTTTTATACTTTTCATTTATTTTTTCTATGTGCGTGTCGTTGAATGCAAAAGTGATATAAATGTGTATAGTCTGCTGGGTATTTGTTATTGTGATATTTGTGGTAATGTTTATTACATCTTTGGCTTATTACATCTTTGGCTCTTCCACCATTTGCTGGGTACCTCATCAAAGATATCACAATCTACTATCACCATATCTCTGAATCAGTTGCTACAATCAATGTAATCAGTGTTACATCCATTACCTCTACAGACAATAGTTGTGTGTGTGGACCTCAAGACAGGCTCCAGTTTGGAGGCAAGCTCAATATGTTACAAGTTTGTACGCTATACCTCAAAGGCTGGTGATTTCTATGTATGCCATATATAAAAAGGTATACATCCCCTTTAAGAAAATAGAAAGGTTGCCCCAAATATCCTCATTGGTTCCTCCATCTCCTCTAAGCAAATGTATATAGAAAAAAAAGGTAATGCTGTAAAGCTCATCTAGAAAAACAAATTATTAGTACTGCTCACAAAATGGCAGTATGAAAGTATATGTAACCAGAGAACATCTGAATGTGCATTTCCTGGTTAAATGCTTTTATTATTATTATTATTATTATTATTATATGTATCAGACCACACATCTCTGCTGAAATCCCCAAAGATAGTCCTGCTGTACTCAGTTACCCCAGAAAGGACCTAATTGAGGCTCCAGTAAAGCACAGTACATAAAACAAGGATACAAATACAGGGTACAAATATAAATCAATTAGATACACATATAAAAACCTATTTAATAAATGTTTTGAACATTCTTAGTGTGTGTCTCTTATTATCTTTTTGAAAGTCTATTTGATTTATATACTGACCACTCCTACCGAATGGGGTTTGTTATGTGCAGATCAGATAAAGACCGCATATATGTATGAACAAGTTAACTCAGCCTATCACATTTTCCCTTGAACGTATCAATTCCAGTCTGCAATGTCAGCTCCACAAACCCCTTCTTTCCATTCTTGCTCTCCTTCTATTCCCATTTCAACTATCATTACCCATGTCAGCTTGTCTCCCTCAATTTTTATATGTAGGCCCCTTCCTCCCTCTTTCCATGCACAATTCTACTTCTTCGTATACCTGCTTCCACAATATCACTGGACATTTAGGCCAGCCTTGCCCATGGTAGCGATACCCGTGTCTCCATGCAATCTTTGTCTGTGACTCCATACCAGCCATACTAACATTATAATAATAAATCTCCCAAAGTCTTCATGAAAACTCTGCTTATGTCTTTCACTTACCCTCACTACAGCTATCCATCATGTCAGTTCTACCCTTGGTTGCATGTTAAGTCTTTCTATTCCTTCATTTGTCCTTGAATATTTTCCTTTACCACCATTTACTTTACATCCACTTCCTATGCATGCCAGGTGTAGATGCAGGTGTAACTGTGCATACACAGCAACGTGAGAGAAGTTCCAGTGGTGGATGGAAGAGATCTCATGGTCTTGTAGCAATGTCCCCAACATACTGTACCTAGCCTTACAATAGAGACTTGTGGATGGAACTCTGCATAGGAGCTACACAGCAAATTAAATAATAGAGGATTACATAGGCTATCATGTCTGTGTAAAATATTAGGAAAAATACTTAAATAAAACTGGTTTTGTTTTGATAGTTAAAGGACCACTATAGGCACCCAGACCACTTCAGCTCAATGAAGTGGTCTGGGTGCCAGGTCCACCAGGTTTTAACCCTGCAGCTGACAACACTGCAGGGTTAATCGAGCCTCTAGTTCTCCACAGAACAGGGCCCTAGTCACCGTTTCCTTTAAGGAAATCAGTTTAATGAGTTGAACTTTATTTTAGGTATCAGTTGTCCTTTAATCTATAAGAACACATGGACACATCAAACATTTTATACAAGTAAAGCATTAAGAACTTGTATTACTAATACAAGTTAATCTCATATTCTTTTCAAGTTGGAAATTTAGCAAGAATTAAAACTGCATACTTGACCTCCATCAATATAATATAATTAATTCAAATAACATTTTCTTATGCGGAGTGATTTTATTTTTAATCACAATTTTTCATAAATATATAATGTAATCATTGTCTTAAATAAAGTTGCTTACACATCACGGCACTCTTGGCTATTTGTATTTGTATGATTTTTTTGTATGTATGTGTATGTATTCAAATAAACAGTTCTGCTGACATGTAACAATTACATGCATTTTTGAGAAGTTAACCCTTTGTCCCCACATGTAATATATCATTTTGTTCAGGAGAAACAGTGCTTTCATTTCCATCAACTATTCATCTATGAAACTTAATTTAATATAAATAAAATAAAAACTTAGAAATTAAGACATTTTATTTTTCAAACTTTACATGGCATTTTAACTGTGAATGTCATAATGTTGTTAGCTTTTACTGCCTAAAAACACACATATTTGTGTTCAATGATGTCTTACGAGTAAAACAGTACCCTTATGTACAGGTTTTATGGGGTTTTGTAAAGTTACTGGGTCAAATACAGATCTTTTTCTATTTTCAGTTTTTACAAATTGAAATTTGCCAGATGGGTTTGCTGGACCTATGTTGCCTTTGAGACTATATGGCAGCCCAGAAATGAAAATTACCCCTATCATGGTATACCATTTGCAAAAGTAGACAATGCAGGGTATTTAAAATGGGGTATGTCCAGTCTTTTTTAGTAGCCACTTAGTCACAAACCCTCGCCAAAGTAACCGTTCATATTTGTTTTTATATAAATAGTACCTATGTTAATAATATTGAATATTCATGGATAGAGTCCCAATGAAGAAATTTTTTTATTATTAAACTAATATAAGCTGAATGTGTGTACAAGACATGTATATATCACATGCTGTCACATACTAAGTACTACACATAGTTTAACATAATGAGACAGTGTAACTAAAAAAAAACAGACACAGGATTGCCAGAATGAGATAATACTAAAGTAATTAAGTTTACTTTTTAAATGTAATGGATTGCTACAAGGTTCCATTGTATTAGAGAAGGTAAAAGAGAGGCCAGGGGGGGGCGAAGCCAACAGCGCATCGAAGCAGCCGCCATTTCTAACTGCTCTGATCACACAACTAAAAATCCAGGCAATATCAGCAAACCCATAGCCCATCGGCTGAATCCGCAGATGCCTTTCTTTCAGACGTCAGGCACAAAACGCTGCACTAAAGGTTTTGGGGCCTACAGCACCCACGACCAGGACCTAGCCAGAGAGCTGACATCGTGGCTCAGGTCGTGCTCACAGCACACAGAGGCAGATTACCATACCTCGGAAAATATGGACGGAGGTCCCACAAACCAACCCCATGCGCTCCCAACCAACAACGGGACATAAGCAGCATGCTACAAACCCCTCCGCCCGCACGGACCCGAACCGCCACGGCGGCTTCACCCGCGAGGTATGACGATGAGAACTCTGTACACAGCAAGGCCACAGCCGACACAGACGGAGCAAACCCACAGACCACAGGTGAATCAACCCCAGCCACCAAGCAGGATATCCAGACCATGTTGGCTGGACTCCAACATAACTTGCAGCAAATGTGGCAGGCACACCTGAAGGGGCTAGCAGCGGAGGTCCAGGTGGTGACAGCCCGCACTCAAGCCGCAGAACAAGAGGTGAGAGACCTACGCCAAGACCTAAATGCACTAAAAGACACAGTCACCTAGATGCAAACCGCACAGGCCAATATTACCAGGCAAGGGTATCAGAAACTGTACTATGGGAGGAACTCCCGCACTTTATAAGGTGCTTAGTGACCTCACTCCTACCCAACAAGCAAGCAAAACACTTCACGTTTGACGGCGTATATCGCATTGCCAAATGCTTGCAAGCACCAAAGACAGCACCATGCGACATCATCTTGCGATGCCAAACCCTAAAGGATAAAATAGCCTTAATGGCAGCCATTAAAGGGAAAACGCCCCACAACTTCGAAACGCACCAAGTCACGTTCTTCCAGGACCTGAGCAGGGACACGCTATCATGGCACAAGAGCATGCAGCCTATAACCGCTACTCTACAAACAGCAGGTCTCACATACAGATGGGCAACCCCTAGATCGCTCGTACAAAATCTCTACCTTACGAGAAGGTCCGACCTTACTAGCCATGCTGGGACTGTCCAACAACACCACAGGACCACCCACTATGAACCCTGAGCCAATCACACAACCAATTTTTTGTTATTGTTAATACTGTTTATATTGCTCATATCTTCTTATATTTTTGATCTATAGTTTGACACCCTAAGAATGAACAACTGTCCCCTCAATGACGCCGAAACGCTACCCACACACTTGTAGACCCACTGCAGTCTGCGCTGAGTAAAACCAACTGGCTCCTGGGTTCAACACCTCCCCCCCTCCAATACCCTAGAGGGAAGGACGAACACAGACAAGGGAAAGGCGAGAGTATCCCCAACTGACATATACCCAGTAGAACTATCTAAAGCGTACCAACGCTCTCGCTTCCTCACAACCCTAGCAGGCACCGAACAGACCATTACCACACTAGTGACACACTCGATAGTAGAGACCAGAAACCTGTCACACTGGCACACAACATGACTAAACACAGTCCCCACAAGTCAAGAGGGAAAATCAACCCACCGGAGAACATAGGACATCCTACAATATTCGTGGTAACCCCCTCAGGCGGTACTATACCCGCGACTTACCTATATCACTAGAAGCCCCCCCGCCAACCTATGATGAGCCTTCTTAACTATTCTACACACATAGAACAAAACAGATCCCTAGGACTGACTAGACCACTTCACAGAGTGCATACCATCTCTAGGCCTGACATGTCCCATACCCTACTGAATACCGGCCTATATGCTACCATGTTATAAGGCGTTATGGAAATGTTATGACTAATCATTATGCACTGAAAACAAAAATAAAGAATAAAAAAAAAGAGTCCAGATTTGTAAATATCATACTTTATGGCCCAAAAAGTAGTTGCTATGTCTGGGAAGTCTCTTTGAAGACTGACAGATATGTGACAAATGAACCAGAAAAGATAAGACAACTATGACGTCAAATGCATCACGAAATTCCATTAACCCCTATACAAAGTGGTAGTAGGACTTCTTGATGAGAATTGCTTGTGGTGTTACAACGCCATCTATTGACCAAAATCTATAAGGCAATCAACAGAAGAAGGTGCACTCACCTGGCTCCATTGGTCACTTTAAATAAGTGACGCAAAGAAAGTTAAGAGAAGCTCTTCCTTATAAATTAAGGAAAGCAAGAGACAGGAGGTTCATTAACCAAACGCTGGACACATCTAACCATCTGTATCTTTCCATCTAAATTCTGGAACTTTGAACACTTTGTCTTTTTCTGAAATTCTTTAATAATCAGAACTCTGATAGCATCCTATTTCCACAATTTTCTACTCATACTTGCATACAACATTCATGGAATATTTTTTCCAAGCCTAAATAATTTCTTCCAAGAAAGATGGTAAATATGCTGGTTTTATTTTATTTTATTTAATTAATAATTTTTACTAAAAGCAGAAATTCCTGGATAAAACTGATCAGATTTTAAACCTTTGAATCATAATTAGCTGAGGAAATATTTGGTTCAACATTCCATTCCTGCAGGTGGAATAAATGAGCAATATTTTTACTGGTAATTTGCCAAGTATAGCATATCGAGCTATTATCCAGAGATATTGACTTATCTGAATTTAGGGTTAGTTCATCTTTAATCAGGATAGTTAATCATCTGCAGTGTAAAAACCTGGTTAGAATTATTCTTTTGAGTTACTGGATGGAAGTAAATTGATAATTAACTTATTGGTGTGAGAAATATTGTATTTGTTAGATGCAATATTAAAAGTGTTTTCAGAATTGTAGCCAGCAGTGAATCAGTTAAATCAGTGTGATTCAAACTGGCAGCAGAAATCATGGCTGGAAGCTGTGCTGCTGTGTGCTCTGTGTAAAGGAACTTTAAAGCTAAGAGATTTCTATAATCTTGTTGAAAATTGCATCTATGTGAATATAACTGTTGATTGAATTCTAGAGGGCGTATTTGTAATTATGTATGAAACTTCTTCAGAATAAAATTAACATATGTTGCTATTGAGCTATCTGTAATTGTGCCATAACTGTTGGCATATTGTATAATTATGTTACCTAAATATTCACTGATTATTGTGACGCATGTTACATATTATTATTATTATTATTATTATTATTAATCACAATAAATTATATTTTTATAATCATTTGTGATTAATGTGTGAAATACAAAATTCTCTAATAATGTACTCCAGGGTCTAAAAGAGTTAAAATAGTACGGAACTTCACTTTAAATCAATCAAGGAGAACAGTGCCAATATATCAATTTTTAATACAATAAAAAATATAAAATTAATGTTTGATAATTTTTATGAAAATAGTATTTTTAATATGTATCACCCCATAAATATCCTCACACAATAAGGGGGAGAAATGAGGGAATGAACTCTCCTATTTCACTGTTAGCATTACATTAGTATTCCACAGAATGATGAAGATTGCTATATCACTTTTTACATACCTTTATTTTAGACATAGATTACTTATCTGTACTAACTGTATGTGGGCATTATGCTTAAATGCAGACATGTTGCCATTTTAAATAAGCTATATTACTAGTAATATCATCAGGGTCCTTACAAATACATATAAGCAAGGTATTTGATCACTTCTATTTATCTATATTTGTTACACCAACTTTATGAGAAAAACTGTATTTTGCATTTTTTTCCGAACATTTCAGACTTGTATGAAATATTGAAAGGTAAGGGATACTGTATACAACCTAAAGCTTTTACGTTTATTTGAAAAACAAATCTATAAACAAAGCTATAAGTTTCATCATACTTTGTATAATAGCTGTGCATAACATGTTTCAAGTGAATGCTATTCTAATATTTTTCCAAAAAAAAGTGGTTGGTAGTGAAGTGGTTAAAGATTCCTCTAATCTAGTTCCTTAAACATTTTCCAAAACGTTTGAAATGCCAGCTGGATCTCTACTGTAATGAATTATTCATAGGAATCCCCAGTGATTATTTTTCTTTGTTTTGTTTATCAAGGCTAATGATAGAAACTTCTGTCTTTATTCTATAAACCTTAAATGTTCATACATTTTCATGAAGACATTTTTGTGTATCAAGGAAGACAACTGAATCAAGAAGTATAGGAACACAATATTTTAATTGTTTTTTTAGATTAATATTGACATAGGGTTTGGTATTAACACTTAGTAAATTATGTGCTTTGTATTAGAATTGATCAGTAAATGGCAGTTTAGTTAACAGATCTCTGTTAGTAGAATTAACTGTGGTTTCATAAATCTAATGCAACATCTATCTCAGCTCCAAAAACTGTTGAATCTACAGTTTAGGTAATTTATTTCTGCCATCTAGTATATTTAATAATATGTTTAGTCACAATCTATCCCAACTGTAAATCGGCAAACATTGAAAGAAAACGTTAAAAAAAAATAAAAAATAGAAATCACTTAGAAATGTTTCTCTAGTAGTACCATAAAATCAGAGCAGACTATATTCATGAAAAGTATTAATCTAACAAAGTCATTTCAGAGTTATGTAACCCTTCTTGACTGCAATAAATCCTACAGCAGCAGCCATAGAAAATAAAGTAGTATGGCCAATGAAGCGCAGTAATCCCTGAGCAGATGGCAAATTTCTCTCCAAAAATGTTGAAGTAATCGGAATTGCTGGAACATCCTGGATAGTCAGAAAGAAAGAAAGAAAAAGTGGAAAATTTTACTAAAAAAATAAACCTTCACTTTTACTAAATACTATTAAAATCCTCATAAACCAGTAGTACTATTATCGCTGCAATATATGGCAGAACTATTGAATAATACAGTTCCAGAATGTACCAGTGTGAAAATTGTACTACTTCCTATGAAAATAATACATTGAAAAGGATATAGTTTAATAACACCCACATTACTGGATACAAATATCTGTGAAAATCCCTGTCTTTACTATATTACAAAATAATACATTGCAGAGGATATAGTTAAAGGAACACAATAGGGTCAGGAATACAAATGTGCATGCCTGACCCTATAGTGTTAAAACCCCATTTTAGGTTCCCAGGTTCCCCACCTTGCCCTCTTAAATAGGGTTAAAACTCACCTTTATTTCAGCATTGTGCAGGTCTGTCGTGCTGATTGATGATCTCAAGCAATCCAATGCTTTCCTATAGGAATGCACTGGGAGGCTATTGAGCATGTGCATCAAAATGCCACTCTGTGCCAACCAGCGTCTCCTCATAGACATGCATTGAATCAATTTATCTCAATGGGGAAAGTTCAGCGTCTCCTTGCAGAGCACCTGCTCGTTGTGCCGCACTTACCCAGGCAGCTAATCTAGTAGCCGTTTGAGTGACTGCCAGTGGAGGTGTCCCTAGGGAGCAATGTAAACATCCACTTTTCAGAGAAAAAAAATGAAATATATTAAAATGCCCGCAGGGGCAGGCTATAGACACCATAACAACTACATTAAGCTGTAGTTGTTCTGGTGACTATAGTGTCCCTTTAACCCCTTAAGGACCAAACTTCTGGAATAAAAGGGAATCATGACATGTCACACATGTCATGTGTCCTTAAGGGGTTAAATAACTCTTACATCACTGGGTACACATTTCTGTAAAAATCACTGCCTCTGCTATACTACAAAATAATATATTGTAGAGGATATAGTTAACTAACTCTTACATCACTGGGTACAAATATCTGTGAGGTAGAAAAAACTGTCAGTTCCCTGTATATATGTAAGGCAGTCACAAGCTAATCTGTGACCTATTTGCCAGCCGGATCCATCCACCCCCCAAAAAAACCACAGAGAAAACAAAAAGTTTGAAAGCTTTCAAGCTTCTCAAGAGTGCTAACTAGGATATAGGAAAGCCAGCTTACAATTATTTCACAGAATAATTACATAACTAAGTTTATAAACGCTCTCCCGGGCTAGTCACTCAATTGTGAATTGTGATAAATTGAAAGGAAATTTTAAATTGCAGAGCTAATTAACTGGCCTTTTCAATTATTTTTATTTTATTTGTGATTTTTGCCAAAATTTGGAACTACACCTTGAATTCAATTTGAATTCTTGTCAAGTCACACTTTAGTGAATAACCTGTTCTGTTGTAGATCTCGAGCAGTACACTGGTAACTTTGCAGTTCTCCCACTGACAAGCACTGAAAAATCATTAACCTTTTACAAGATATATATATCATATGATATATATCTTAGTAGAATCGAAGCCTTAAAAGAATAACGTAATCTAGATCTTATATTGTTAAATTGGGAGCAGCGCTTTGATGTGTTCTCATATGGTTTATTGAACAAGTAGAATGGGGGCAATGGAAGATAATATAGTGTAGTATATGGGTTACACTGGAATATGGTTGAAAAAGAGATGCACTTACAAGATATGAAGCTATCGGGTAGACTTCTAATGAACACCACCACTCGGGCTCGAAGGGGCAGAAACAATGTAGACCATATGTACAAGTGAATAGTGTACTAAACTACTAACTATATCAAACTAACTATC